>NW_027440653.1:0-74127 GCF_031893055.1 Leptodactylus fuscus | reverse complement strand
TGGAGTTTGATTTTCCCCATAGGGTTTCATTGATCGTGTACTCTTGAGTGTAACTCGGGCTGAGAAGGTCGCAGCCATGGGAAAGTTGACAGTTAAGCCTATCTAGTGACAGCCCATCATAGGCTAGCTGGGTGAGCTTGCATCTTGTACCATGTCGGAGTTTGATTTTCCCCATAGGGTTTCATTGATCGTGTACTCTTGAGTGTAGCTCGGGGTGAGAAGGTCGCAGCCATGGGAAAGTTGACAGTTAAGCCTATCTAGTGACAACCCATCATAGGCTAGCTGGGTGATCTTGCAACTTGTATCATGCCGGAGATTGATTTTCACCATAGGGTTTCATTGATCGCTTACTCGGCAACTTGTATCAAGCATGATTTCTACTTTCCCCTTAGCGCTTCATTGATCGTGTACTCTTGAGTGTAGATCGGGCTGAGAATGACGCAGCCATGGGAAAGTTGACAGTTAAGCCTATCTAGTGACAGCCCATCATAGGCTAGCTGGGTGATCTTGCAACTTGTACCATGTCGGAGTTTGATTTTCCCCATAGGGTTTCATTGATCGTGTACTCTTGAGTGTAGCTCGGTCTGAGAAGGTCGCAGCCATGTGAAAGTTGACAGTTAAGCCTATCTAGTGACAACCCATCATAGGCTAGCTGGGTGATCTTGCAACTTGTATCATGCCGGAGTTTGATTTTCACCATAGGGTTTCATTGATCGCTTACTCGGCAACTTGTATGAAGCAGGATTTCTACTTTCCCCTTAGCGCTTCATTGTTCGTGTACTCTTGAGTGTAGCTCGGGCTGAGAATGACGCAGCCATGGGAAAGTTGACAGTTAAGCCTATCTAGTGACAGCCCATCATAGGCTAGTTGGGTGAGCTTGCAACTTCTACCATGTCGGAGTTTGATTTTGCCATAGGGTTTCATTGATCGTGTACTCTTGAGTGTAACTCGGGCTGAGAAGGTCGCAGCCATGGGAAAGTTGACAGTTAAGCCTATCTAGTGACAGCCCATCATAGGCTAGCTGGGTGAGCTTGCAACTTCTACCATGTCGGAGTTTGATTTTCCCCATAGGGTTTCATTGATCGTGTACTCTTGAGTGTAACTCGGGCTGAGAAGGTCGCAGCCATGGGAAAGTTGACAGTTAAGCCTATCTAGTGACAGCCCATCATAGGCTAGCTGGGTGAGCTTGCAGCTTGTACCATGTCGGAGTTTGATTTTCCCCATAGGGTTTCATTGATCGTGTACTCTTGAGTGTAGCACGGGCTGAGAAGGTCGCAGCCATGGGAAAGTTGACAGTTAAGCCTATCTAGTGACAACCCATCATAGGCTAGCTGGGTGATCTTGCAACTTGTATCATGCCGGAGTTTGTTTTTCACCATAGGGTTTCATTGATCGCTTACTCGGCAACTTGTATCAAGCAGGATTTCTACTTTCCCCTTAGCGCTTCATTGATCGTGTACTATTGAGTGTAGATCGGGCTGAGAATGACGCAGCCATGGGAAAGTTGACAGTTAAGCCTATCTAGTGACAGCCCATCATAGGCTAGCTGGGTGATCTTGCAACTTGTACCATGTCGGAGTCTGATTTTCCCCATAGGGTTTCATTGATCGTGTACTCTTGAGTGTAGCTCGGGCTGAGAAGGTCGCAGCCATGGGAAAGTTGACAGTTAAGCCTATCTAGTGACAGCCCATCATAGGCTAGCTGGGTGAGCTTGCAACTTGTACCATGTCGGAGTTTGATTTTCCCCATAGGTTTTCATTGATCGTGTACTCTTGAGTGTAGCTCGGGCTGAGAAGGTCGCAGCCATGGGAAAGTTGACAGTTAAGCCTATCTAGTGACAACCCATCATAGACTAGCTGGGTGATCTTGCAACTTGTATCATGCCGGAGTTTGATTTTCACCATAGGGTTTCATTGATCGCTTACTCGGCAACTTGTATGAAGCAGGATTTCTACTTTCCCCTTAGCGCTTCATTGATCGTGTACTCTTGAGTGTAGCTCGGGCTGAGAATGACGCAGCCATGGGAAAGTTGACAGTTAAGCCTATCTAGTGACAGCCCATCATATGCTAGCTGGGTGAGCTTGCAACTTCTACCATGTCGGAGTTTGATTTTCCCCATAGGGTTTCATTGATCGTGTACTCTTGAGTGTAGCTCGGGCTGAGAAGGTCGCAGCCATGGGAAAGTTGACAGTTAAGCCTATCTAGTGACAACCCATCATAGGCTAGCTGGGTGATCTTGCAACTTGTATCATGCCGGAGTTTGATTTTCACCATAGGGTTTCATTGATTGCTTACTCGGCAACTTGTATGAAGCAGGATTTCTACTTTCCCCTTAGCGCTTCATTGATCGTGTACTCTTGAGTGTAGCTCGGGCTGAGAATGACGCAGCCATGGGAAAGTTGACAGTTAAGCCTATCTAGTGACAGCCCATCATAGGCTAGCTGGGTGAGCTTGCAACTTCTACCATGTCGGAGTTTGATTTTCCCCATAGGGTTTCATTGATCGTGTACTCTTGAGTGTAGCTCGGGCTGAGAAGGTCGCAGCCATGGGAAAGTTGACAGTTAAGCCTATCTAGTGACAACCCATCATAGGCTAGCTGGGTGATCTTGCAACTTGTATCATGCCGGAGTTTGATTTTCACCATAGGGTTTCATTGATCGCTTACTCGGCAACTTGTATGAAGCAGGATTTCTACTTTCCCCTTAGCGCTTCATTGATCGTGTACTCTTGAGTGTAGCTCGGGCTGAGAATGACGCAGCCATGGGAAAGTTGACAGTTAAGCCTATCTAGTGACAGCCCATCATAGGCTAGCTGGGTGAGCTTGCAACTTCTACCATGTCGGAGTTTGATTTTCCCCATAGGGTTTCATTGATCGTGTACTCTTGAGTGTAACTCGGGCTGAGAAGGTCGCAGCCATGGGAAAGTTGACAGTTAAGCCTATCTAGTGACAGCCCATCATAGGCTAGCTGGGTGAGCTTGCATCTTGTACCATGTCGGAGTTTGATTTTCCCCATAGGGTTTCATTGATCGTGTACTCTTGAGTGTAACTCGGGCTGAGAAGGTCGCAGCCATGGGAAAGTTGACAGTTAAGCCTATCTAGTGACAGCCCATCATAGGCTAGCTGGGTGAGCTTGGAACTTCTACCATGTCGGAGTTTGATTTTCCCCATAGGGTTTCATTGATCGTGTACTCTTGAGTGTAACTCGGGCTGAGAAGGTCGCAGCCATGGGAAAGTTGACAGTTAAGCCTATCTAGTGACAGCCCATCATAGGCTAGCTGGGTGAGCTTGCAGCTTGTACCATGTCGGAGTTTGATTTTCCCCATAGGGTTTCATTGATCGTGTACTCTTGAGTGTAGCTCGGGCTGAGAAGGTCGCAGCCATGGGAAAGTTGACAGTTAAGCCTATCTAGTGACAACCCATCATAGGCTAGCTGGGTGATCTTGCAACTTGTATCATGCCGGAGATTGATTTTCACCATAGGGTTTCATTGATCGCTTACCCGGCAACTTGTATCAAGCAGGATTTCTACTTTCCCCTTAGCGCTTCATTGATCGTCTACTCTTGAGTGTAGATCGGGCTGAGAATGACGCAGCCATGGGAAAGTTGACAGTTAAGCCTATCTAGTGACAGCCCATCATATGCTAGCTGGGTGAGCTTGCAACTTCTACCATGTCGGAGTTTGATTTTCCCCATAGGGTTTCATTGATCGTGTACTCTTGAGTGTAGCTCGGGCTGAGAAGGTCGCAGCCATGGGAAAGTTGACAGTTAAGCCTATCTAGTGACAACCCATCATAGGCTAGCTGGGTGATCTTGCAACTTGTATCATGCCGGAGTTTGATTTTCACCATAGGGTTTCATTGATCGCTTACTCGGCAACTTGTATGAAGCAGGATTTCTACTTTCCCCTTAGCGCTTCATTGATCGTGTACTCTTGAGTGTAGCTCGGGCTGAGAATGACGCAGCCATGGGAAAGTTGACAGTTAAGCCTATCTAGTGACAGCCCATCATAGGCTAGCTGGGTGAGCTTGCAACTTCTACCATGTCGGAGTTTGATTTTCCCCATAGGGTTTCATTGATCGTGTACTCTTGAGTGTAGCTCGGGCTGAGAAGGTCGCAGCCATGGGAAAGTTGACAGTTAAGCCTATCTAGTGACAACCCATCATAGGCTAGCTGGGTGATCTTGCAACTTGTATCATGCCGGAGTTTGATTTTCACCATAGGGTTTCATTGATCGCTTACTCGGCAACTTGTATCAAGCAGGATTTCTACTTTCCCCTTAGCGCTTCATTGATCGTGTACTCTTGAGTGTAGATCGGGCTGAGAATGACGCAGCCATGGGAAAGTTGACAGTTAAGCCTATCTAGTGACAGCCCATCATAGGCTAGCTGGGTGATCTTGCAACTTGTACCATGTCGGAGTTTGATTTTCCCCATAGGGTTTCATTGATCGTGTACTCTTGAGTGTAGCTCGGGCTGAGAAGGTAGCAGCCATGTGAAAGTTGACAGTTAAGCCTATCTAGTGACAACCCATCATAGGCTAGCTGGGTGATCTTGCAACTTGTATCATGCCGGAGTTTGATTTTCACCATAGGGTTTCATTGATTGCTTACTCGGCAACTTGTATGAAGCAGGATTTCTACTTTCCCCTTAGCGCTTCATTGATCGTGTACTCTTGAGTGTAGCTCGGGCTGAGAATGACGCAGCCATGGGAAAGTTGACAGTTAAGCCTATCTAGTGACAGCCCATCATAGGCTAGCTGGGTGAGCTTGCAACTTCTACCATGTCGGAGTTTGATTTTCCCCATAGGGTTTCATTGATCGTGTACTCTTGAGTGTAGCTCGGGCTGAGAAGGTCGCAGCCATGGGAAAGTTGACAGTTAAGCCTATCTAGTGACAACCCATCATAGGCTAGCTGGGTGATCTTGCAACTTGTATCTTGCCGGAGTTTGATTTTCACCATAGGGTTTCATTGATCGCTTACTCGGCAACTTGTATCAAGCAGGATTTCTACTTTCACCTTAGCGCTTCATTGATCGTGTACTCTTGAGTGTAGCTCGGGCTGAGAATGACGCAGCCATGGGAAAGTTGACAGTTAAGCCTATCTAGTGACAGCCCATCATAGGCTAGCTGGGTGAGCTTGCAACTTCTACCATGTCGGAGTTTGATTTTCCCCATAGGGTTTCATTGATCGTGTACTCTTGAGTGTAACTCGGGCTGAGAAGGTCGCAGCCATGGGAAAGTTGACAGTTAAGCCTATCTAGTGACAGCCCATCATAGGCTAGCTGGGTGAGCTTGCATCTTGTACCATGTCGGAGTTTGATTTTCCCCATAGGGTTTCATTGATCGTGTACTCTTGAGTGTAGCTCGGGCTGAGAAGGTCGCAGCCATGGGAAAGTTGACAGTTAAGCCTATCTAGTGAAAACCCATCATAGGCTAGCTGGGTGATCTTGCAACTTGTATCATGCCGGAGATTGATTTTCACCATAGGGTTTCATTGATCGCTTACTCGGCAACTTGTATCAAGCATGATTTCTACTTTCCCCTTAGCGCTTCATTGATCGTGTACTCTTGAGTGTAGATCGGGCTGAGAATGACGCAGCCATGGGAAAGTTGACAGTTAAGCCTATCTAGTGACAGCCCATCATAGGCTAGTTGGGTGAGCTTGCAACTTCTACCATGTCGGAGTTTGATTTTGCCATAGGGTTTCATTGATCGTGTACTCTTGAGTGTAACTCGGGCTGAGAAGGTCGCAGCCATGGGAAAGTTGACAGTTAAGCCTATCTAGTGACAGCCCATCATAGGCTAGCTGGGTGAGCTTGCAGCTTGTACCATGTCGGAGTTTGATTTTCCCCATAGGGTTTCATTGATCGTGTACTCTTGAGTGTAGCACGGGCTGAGAAGGTCGCAGCCATGGGAAAGTTGACAGTTAAGCCTATCTAGTGACAACCCATCATAGGCTAGCTGGGTGATCTTGCAACTTGTATCATGCCGGAGTTTGATTTTCACCATAGGGTTTCATTGATCGCTTACTCGGCAACTTGTATCAAGCAGGATTTCTACTTTCCCCTTAGCGCTTCATTGATCGTGTACTATTGAGTGTAGATCGGGCTGAGAATGACGCAGCCATGGGAAAGTTGACAGTTAAGCCTATCTAGTGACAGCCCATCATAGGCTAGCTGGGTGATCTTGCAACTTGTACCATGTCGGAGTTTGATTTTCCCCATAGGGTTTCATTGATCGTGTACTCTTGAGTGTAGCTCGGGCTGAGAAGGTCGCAGCCATGGGAAAGTTGACAGTTAAGCCTATCTAGTGACAGCCCATCATAGGCTAGCTGGGTGAGCTTGCAACTTGTACCATGTCGGAGTTTGATTTTCCCCATAGGTTTTCATTGATCGTGTACTCTTGAGTGTAGCTCGGGCTGAGAAGGTCGCAGCCATGGGAAAGTTGACAGTTAAGCCTATCTAGTGACAACCCATCATAGACTAGCTGGGTGATCTTGCAACTTGTATCATGCCGGAGTTTGATTTTCACCATAGGGTTTCATTGATCGCTTACTCGGCAACTTGTATGAAGCAGGATTTCTACTTTCCCCTTAGCGCTTCATTGATCGTGTACTCTTGAGTGTAGCTCGGGCTGAGAATGACGCAGCCATGGGAAAGTTGACAGTTAAGCCTATCTAGTGACAGCCCATCATAGGCTAGCTGGGTGAGCTTGCAACTTGTACCATGTCGGAGTTTGATTTTCCCCATAGGGTTTCATTGATCGTGTACTCTTGAGTGTAGCTCGGGCTGAGAAGGTCGCAGCCATGGGAAAGTTGACAGTTAAGCCTATCTAGTGACAACCCATCACAGGCTAGCTGGGTGATCTTGCAACTTGTATCTTGCCGGAGATTGATTTTCACCATAGGGTTTCATTGATCGCTTACCCGGCAACTTGTATCAAGCAGGATTTCTACTTTCCCCTTAGCGCTTCATTGATCGTGTACTCTTGAGTGTAGATCGGGCTGAGAATGACGCAGCCATGGGAAAGTTGACAGTTAAGCCTATCTATTGACAGCCCATCATAGGCTAGCTGGGTGATCTTGCAACTTGTACCATGTCGGAGTTTGATTTTCCCCATAGGGTTTCATTGATCGTGTACTCTTGAGTGTAGCTCGGGCTAAGAAGGTCGCAGCCATGGGAAAGTTGACAGTTAAGCCTATCTAGTGACAACCCATCATAGGCTAGCTGGGTGATCTTGCAACTTGTATCATGCCGGAGTTTGATTTTCACCATAGGGTTTCATTGATCGCTTACTCGGCAACTTGTATGAAGCAGGATTTCTACTTTCCCCTTAGCGCTTCATTGATCGTGTACTCTTGAGTGTAGCTCGGGCTGAGAATGACGCAGCCATGGGAAAGTTGACAGTTAAGCCTATCTAGTGACAGCCCATCATAGGCTAGCTGGGTGAGCTTGCAACTTCTACCATGTCGGAGTTTGATTTTCCCCATAGGGTTTCATTGATCGTGTACTCTTGAGTGTAACTCGGGCTGAGAAGGTCGCAGCCATGGGAAAGTTGACAGTTAAGCCTATCTAGTGACAGCCCATCATAGGCTAGCTGGGTGAGCTTGCATCTTGTACCATGTCGGAGTTTGATTTTCCCCATAGGGTTTCATTGATCGTGTACTCTTGAGTGTAGCTCGGGCTGAGAAGGTCGCAGCCATGGGAAAGTTGACAGTTAAGCCTATCTAGTGACAACCCATCATAGGCTAGCTGGGTGATCTTGCAACTTGTATCATGCCGGAGTTTGATTTTCACCATAGGGTTTCATTGATCGCTTACTCGGCAACTTGTATGAAGCAGGATTTCTACTTTCCCCTTAGCGCTTCATTGATCGTGTACTCTTGAGTGTAGCTCGGGCTGAGAATGACGCAGCCATGGGAAAGTTGACAGTTAAGCCTATCTAGTGACAGCCCATCATAGGCTAGCTGGGTGAGCTTGCAACTTCTACCATGTCGGAGTTTGATTTTCCCCATAGGGTTTTATTGATCGTGTACTCTTGAGTGTAGCTCGGGCTGAGAAGGTCGCAGCCATGGGAAAATTGACAGTTAAGCCTATCTAGTGACAACCCATCATAGGCTAGCTGGGTGATCTTGCAACTTGTATCATGCCGGAGTTTGATTTTCACCATAGGGTTTCATTGATCGCTTACTCGGCAACTTGTATCAAGCAGGATTTCTACTTTCCCCTTAGCGCTTCATTTATCGTGTACTCTTGAGTGTAGATCGGGCTGAGAATGACGCAGCCATGGGAAAGTTGACAGTTAAGCCTATCTAGTGACAGCCCATCATAGACTAGCTGGGTGATCTTGCAACTTGTACCATGTCGGAGTTTGATTTTCCCCATAGGGTTTCATTGATCGTGTACTCTTGAGTGTAGCTCGGGCTGAGAAGGTCGCAGCCATGTGAAAGTTGACAGTTAAGCCTATCTAGTGACAACCCATCATAGGCTAGCTGGGTGATCTTGCAACTTGTATCATGCCGGAGTTTGATTTTCACCATAGGGTTTCATTGATTGCTTACTCGGCAACTTGTATGAAGCAGGATTTCTACTTTCCCCTTAGCGCTTCATTGATCGTGTACTCTTGAGTGTAGCTCGGGCTGAGAATGACGCAGCCATGGGAAAGTTGACAGTTAAGCCTATCTAGTGACAGCCCATCATATGCTAGCTGGGTGAGCTTGCAACTTCTACCATGTCGGAGTTTGATTTTCCCCATAGGGTTTCATTGATCGTGTACTCTTGAGTGTAGCTCGGGCTGAGAAGGTCGCAGCCATGGGAAAGTTGACAGTTAAGCCTATCTAGTGACAACCCATCATAGGCTAGCTGGGTGATCTTGCAACTTGTATCATGCCGGAGTTTGATTTTCACCATAGGGTTTCATTGATCGCTTACTCGGCAACTTGTATGAAGCAGGATTTCTACTTTCCCCTTAGCGCTTCATTGATCGTGTACTCTTGAGTGTAGCTCGGGCTGAGAATGACGCAGCCATGGGAAAGTTGACAGTTAAGCCTATCTAGTGACAGCCCATCATAGGCTAGCTGGGTGAGCTTGCAACTTCTACCATGTCGGAGTTTGATTTTCCCCATAGGGTTTCATTGATCGTGTACTCTTGAGTGTAGCTCGGGCTGAGAAGGTCGCAGCCATGGGAAAGTTGACAGTTAAGCCTATCTAGTGACAACCCATCATAGGCTAGCTGGGTGATCTTGCAACTTGTATCATGCCGGAGTTTGATTTTCACCATAGGGTTTCATTGATCGCTTACTCGGCAACTTGTATCAAGCAGGATTTCTACTTTCACCTTAGCGCTTCATTGATCGTGTACTCTTGAGTGTAGCTCGGGCTGAGAATGACGCAGCCATGGGAAAGTTGACAGTTAAGCCTATCTAGTGACAGCCCATCATAGGCTAGCTGGGTGAGCTTGCAACTTCTACCATGTCGGAGTTTGATTTTCCCCATAGGGTTTCATTGATCGTGTACTCTTGAGTGTAACTCGGGCTGAGAAGGTCGCAGCCATGGGAAAGTTGACAGTTAAGCCTATCTAGTGACAGCCCATCATAGGCTAGCTGGGTGAGCTTGCATCTTGTACCATGTCGGAGTTTGATTTTCCCCATAGGGTTTCATTGATCGTGTACTCTTGAGTGTAGCTCGGGCTGAGAAGGTCGCAGCCATGGGAAAGTTGACAGTTAAGCCTATCTAGTGACAACCCATCATAGGCTAGCTGGGTGATCTTGCAACTTGTATCATGCCGGAGATTGATTTTCACCATAGGGTTTCATTGATCGCTTACTCGGCAACTTGTATCAAGCATGATTTCTACTTTCCCCTTAGCGCTTCATTGATCGTGTACTCTTGAGTGTAGATCGGGCTGAGAATGACGCAGCCATGGGAAAGTTGACAGTTAAGCCTATCTAGTGACAGCCCATCATAGGCTAGCTGGGTGATCTTGCAACTTGTACCATGTCGGAGTTTGATTTTCCCCATAGGGTTTCATTGATCGTGTACTCTTGAGTGTAGCTCGGTCTGAGAAGGTCGCAGCCATGTGAAAGTTGACAGTTAAGCCTATCTAGTGACAACCCATCATAGGCTAGCTGGGTGATCTTGCAACTTGTATCATGCCGGAGTTTGATTTTCACCATAGGGTTTCATTGATCGCTTACTCGGCAACTTGTATGAAGCAGGATTTCTACTTTCCCCTTAGCGCTTCATTGTTCGTGTACTCTTGAGTGTAGCTCGGGCTGAGAATGACGCAGCCATGGGAAAGTTGACAGTTAAGCCTATCTAGTGACAGCCCATCATAGGCTAGTTGGGTGAGCTTGCAACTTCTACCATGTCGGAGTTTGATTTTGCCATAGGGTTTCATTGATCGTGTACTCTTGAGTGTAACTCGGGCTGAGAAGGTCGCAGCCATGGGAAAGTTGACAGTTAAGCCTATCTAGTGACAGCCCATCATAGGCTAGCTGGGTGAGCTTGCAACTTCTACCATGTCGGAGTTTGATTTTCCCCATAGGGTTTCATTGATCGTGTACTCTTGAGTGTAACTCGGGCTGAGAAGGTCGCAGCCATGGGAAAGTTGACAGTTAAGCCTATCTAGTGACAGCCCATCATAGGCTAGCTGGGTGAGCTTGCAGCTTGTACCATGTCGGAGTTTGATTTTCCCCATAGGGTTTCATTGATCGTGTACTCTTGAGTGTAGCACGGGCTGAGAAGGTCGCAGCCATGGGAAAGTTGACAGTTAAGCCTATCTAGTGACAACCCATCATAGGCTAGCTGGGTGATCTTGCAACTTGTATCATGCCGGAGTTTGATTTTCACCATAGGGTTTCATTGATCGCTTACTCGGCAACTTGTATCAAGCAGGATTTCTACTTTCCCCTTAGCGCTTCATTGATCGTGTACTATTGAGTGTAGATCGGGCTGAGAATGACGCAGCCATGGGAAAGTTGACAGTTAAGCCTATCTAGTGACAGCCCATCATAGGCTAGCTGGGTGATCTTGCAACTTGTACCATGTCGGAGTCTGATTTTCCCCATAGGGTTTCATTGATCGTGTACTCTTGAGTGTAGCTCGGGCTGAGAAGGTCGCAGCCATGGGAAAGTTGACAGTTAAGCCTATCTAGTGACAGCCCATCATAGGCTAGCTGGGTGAGCTTGCAACTTGTACCATGTCGGAGTTTGATTTTCCCCATAGGTTTTCATTGATCGTGTACTCTTGAGTGTAGCTCGGGCTGAGAAGGTCGCAGCCATGGGAAAGTTGACAGTTAAGCCTATCTAGTGACAACCCATCATAGACTAGCTGGGTGATCTTGCAACTTGTATCATGCCGGAGTTTGATTTTCACCATAGGGTTTCATTGATCGCTTACTCGGCAACTTGTATGAAGCAGGATTTCTACTTTCCCCTTAGCGCTTCATTGATCGTGTACTCTTGAGTGTAGCTCGGGCTGAGAATGACGCAGCCATGGGAAAGTTGACAGTTAAGCCTATCTAGTGACAGCCCATCATATGCTAGCTGGGTGAGCTTGCAACTTCTACCATGTCGGAGTTTGATTTTCCCCATAGGGTTTCATTGATCGTGTACTCTTGAGTGTAGCTCGGGCTGAGAAGGTCGCAGCCATGGGAAAGTTGACAGTTAAGCCTATCTAGTGACAACCCATCATAGGCTAGCTGGGTGATCTTGCAACTTGTATCATGCCGGAGTTTGATTTTCACCATAGGGTTTCATTGATCGCTTACTCGGCAACTTGTATGAAGCAGGATTTCTACTTTCCCCTTAGCGCTTCATTGATCGTGTACTCTTGAGTGTAGCTCGGGCTGAGAATGACGCAGCCAAGGGAAAGTTGACAGTTAAGCCTATCTAGTGACAGCCCATCATAGGCTAGCTGGGTGAGCTTGCAACTTCTACCATGTCGGAGTTTGATTTTCCCCATAGGGTTTCATTGATCGTGTACTCTTGAGTGTAGCTCGGGCTGAGAAGGTCGCAGCCATGGGAAAGTTGACAGTTAAGCCTATCTAGTGACAACCCATCATAGGCTAGCTGGGTGATCTTGCAACTTGTATCATGCCGGAGTTTGATTTTCACCATAGGGTTTCATTGATCGCTTACTCGGCAACTTGTATGAAGCAGGATTTCTACTTTCCCCTTAGCGCTTCATTGATCGTGTACTCTTGAGTGTAGCTCGGGCTGAGAATGACGCAGCCATGGGAAAGTTGACAGTTAAGCCTATCTAGTGACAGCCCATCATAGGCTAGCTGGGTGAGCTTGCAACTTCTACCATGTCGGAGTTTGATTTTCCCCATAGGGTTTCATTGATCGTGTACTCTTGAGTGTAGCTCGGGCTGAGAAGGTCGCAGCCATGGGAAAATTGACAGTTAAGCCTATCTAGTGACAACCCATCATAGGCTAGCTGGGTGATCTTGCAACTTGTATCATGCCGGAGTTTGATTTTCACCATAGGGTTTCATTGATCGCTTACTCGGCAACTTGTATCAAGCAGGATTTCTACTTTCCCCTTAGCGCTTCATTGATCGTGTACTCTTGAGTGTAGATCGGGCTGAGAATGACGCAGCCATGGGAAAGTTGACAGTTAAGCCTATCTAGTGACAACCCATCATAGGCTAGCTGGGTGATCTTGCAACTTGTATCATGCCGGAGTTTGATTTTCACCATAGGGTTTCATTGATTGCTTACTCGGCAACTTGTATGAAGCAGGATTTCTACTTTCCCCTTAGCGCTTCATTGATCGTGTACTCTTGAGTGTAGCTCGGGCTGAGAAGGTCGCAGCCATGTGAAAGTTGACAGTTAAGCCTATCTAGTGACAACCCATCATAGGCTAGCTGGGTGATCTTGCAACTTGTATCATGCCGGAGTTTGATTTTCACCATAGGGTTTCATTGATTGCTTACTCGGCAACTTGTATGAAGCAGGATTTCTACTTTCCCCTTAGCGCTTCATTGATCGTGTACTCTTGAGTGTAGCTCGGGCTGAGAATGACGCAGCCATGGGAAAGTTGACAGTTAAGCCTATCTAGTGACAGCCCATCATATGCTAGCTGGGTGAGCTTGCAACTTCTACCATGTCGGAGTTTGATTTTCCCCATAGGGTTTCATTGATCGTGTACTCTTGAGTGTAGCTCGGGCTGAGAAGGTCGCAGCCATGGGAAAGTTGACAGTTAAGCCTATCTAGTGACAACCCATCATAGGCTAGCTGGGTGATCTTGCAACTTGTATCATGCCGGAGTTTGATTTTCACCATAGGGTTTCATTGATTGCTTACTCGGCAACTTGTATGAAGCAGGATTTCTACTTTCCCCTTAGCGCTTCATTGATCGTGTACTCTTGAGTGTAGCTCGGGCTGAGAATGACGCAGCCATGGGAAAGTTGACAGTTAAGCCTATCTAGTGACAGCCCATCATAGGCTAGCTGGGTGAGCTTGCAACTTCTACCATGTCGGAGTTTGATTTTCCCCATAGGGTTTCATTGATCGTGTACTCTTGAGTGTAGCTCGGGCTGAGAAGGTCGCAGCCATGGGAAAGTTGACAGTTAAGCCTATCTAGTGACAACCCATCATAGGCTAGCTGGGTGATCTTGCAACTTGTATCATGCCGGAGTTTGATTTTCACCATAGGGTTTCATTGATCGCTTACTCGGCAACTTGTATGAAGCAGGATTTCTACTTTCCCCTTAGCGCTTCATTGATCGTGTACTCTTGAGTGTAGCTCGGGCTGAGAATGACGCAGCCATGGGAAAGTTGACAGTTAAGCCTATCTAGTGACAGCCCATCATAGGCTAGCTGGGTGAGCTTGCAACTTCTACCATGTCGGAGTTTGATTTTCCCCATAGGGTTTCATTGATCGTGTACTCTTGAGTGTAGCTCGGGCTGAGAAGGTCGCAGCCATGGGAAAATTGACAGTTAAGCCTATCTAGTGACAACCCATCATAGGCTAGCTGGGTGATCTTGCAACTTGTATCTTGCCGGAGTTTGATTTTCACCATAGGGTTTCATTGATCGCTTACTCGGCAACTTGTATCAAGCAGGATTTCTACTTTCCCCTTAGCGCTTCATTGATCGTGTACTCTTGAGTGTAGATCGGGCTGAGAATGACGCAGCCATGGGAAAGTTGACAGTTAAGCCTATCTAGTGACAGCCCATCATAGACTAGCTGGGTGATCTTGCAACTTGTACCATGTCGGAGTTTGATTTTCCCCATAGGGTTTCATTGATCGTGTACTCTTGAGTGTAGCTCGGGCTGAGAAGGTCGCAGCCATGTGAAAGTTGACAGTTAAGCCTATCTAGTGACAACCCATCATAGGCTAGCTGGGTGATCTTGCAACTTGTATCATGCCGGAGTTTGATTTTCACCATAGGGTTTCATTGATTGCTTACTCGGCAACTTGTATGAAGCAGGATTTCTACTTTCCCCTTAGCGCTTCATTGATCGTGTACTCTTGAGTGTAGCTCGGGCTGAGAATGACGCAGCCATGGGAAAGTTGACAGTTAAGCCTATCTAGTGACAGCCCATCATATGCTAGCTGGGTGAGCTTGCAACTTCTACCATGTCGGAGTTTGATTTTCCCCATAGGGTTTCATTGATCGTGTACTCTTGAGTGTAGCTCGGGCTGAGAAGGTCGCAGCCATGGGAAAGTTGACAGTTAAGCCTATCTAGTGACAACCCATCATAGGCTAGCTGGGTGATCTTGCAACTTGTATCATGCCGGAGTTTGATTTTCACCATAGGGTTTCATTGATCGCTTACTCGGCAACTTGTATGAAGCAGGATTTCTACTTTCCCCTTAGCGCTTCATTGATCGTGTACTCTTGAGTGTAGCTCGGGCTGAGAATGACGCAGCCATGGGAAAGTTGACAGTTAAGCCTATCTAGTGACAGCCCATCATAGGCTAGCTGGGTGAGCTTGCAACTTCTACCATGTCGGAGTTTGATTTTCCCCATAGGGTTTCATTGATCGTGTACTCTTGAGTGTAGCTCGGGCTGAGAAGGTCGCAGCCATGGGAAAGTTGACAGTTAAGCCTATCTAGTGACAACCCATCACAGGCTAGCTGGGTGATCTTGCAACTTGTATCATGCCGGAGATTGATTTTCACCATAGGGTTTCATTGATCGCTTACCCGGCAACTTGTATCAAGCAGGATTTCTACTTTCCCCTTAGCGCTTCATTGATCGTGTACTCTTGAGTGTAGATCGGGCTGAGAATGACGCAGCCATGGGAAAGTTGACAGTTAAGCCTATCTATTGACAGCCCATCATAGGCTAGCTGGGTGATCTTGCAACTTGTACCATGTCGGAGTTTGATTTTCCCCATAGGGTTTCATTGATCGTGTACTCTTGAGTGTAGCTCGGGCTAAGAAGGTCGCAGCCATGGGAAAGTTGACAGTTAAGCCTATCTAGTGACAACCCATCATAGGCTAGCTGGGTGATCTTGCAACTTGTATCATGCCGGAGTTTGATTTTCACCATAGGGTTTCATTGATCGCTTACTCGGCAACTTGTATGAAGCAGGATTTCTACTTTCCCCTTAGCGCTTCATTGATCGTGTACTCTTGAGTGTAGCTCGGGCTGAGAATGACGCAGCCATGGGAAAGTTGACAGTTAAGCCTATCTAGTGACAGCCCATCATAGGCTAGCTGGGTGAGCTTGCAACTTCTACAATGTCGGAGTTTGATTTTCCCCATAGGGTTTCATTGATCGTGTACTCTTGAGTGTAGCTCGGGCTGAGAAGGTCGCAGCCATGGGAAAGTTGACAGTTAAGCCTATCTAGTGACAACCCATCATAGGCTAGCTGGGTGATCTTGCAACTTGTATCATGCCGGAGTTTGATTTTCACCATAGGGTTTCATTGATCGCTTACTCGGCAACTTGTATCAAGCAGGATTTCTACTTTCCCCTTAGCGCTTCATTGATCGTGTACTCTTGAGTGTAGATCGGGCTGAGAATGACGCAGCCATGGGAAAGTTGACAGTTAAGCCTATCTAGTGACAGCCCATCATAGACTAGCTGGGTGATCTTGCAACTTGTACCATGTCGGAGTTTGATTTTCCCCATAGGGTTTCATTGATCGTGTACTCTTGAGTGTAGCTCGGGCTGAGAAGGTCGCAGCCATGTGAAAGTTGACAGTTAAGCCTATCTAGTGACAACCCATCATAGGCTAGCTGGGTGATCTTGCAACTTGTATCATGCCGGAGTTTGATTTTCACCATAGGGTTTCATTGATTGCTTACTCGGCAACTTGTATGAAGCAGGATTTCTACTTTCCCCTTAGCGCTTCATTGATCGTGTACTCTTGAGTGTAGCTCGGGCTGAGAATGACGCAGCCATGGGAAAGTTGACAGTTAAGCCTATCTAGTGACAGCCCATCATATGCTAGCTGGGTGAGCTTGCAACTTCTACCATGTCGGAGTTTGATTTTCCCCATAGGGTTTCATTGATCGTGTACTCTTGAGTGTAGCTCGGGCTGAGAAGGTCGCAGCCATGGGAAAGTTGACAGTTAAGCCTATCTAGTGACAACCCATCATAGGCTAGCTGGGTGATCTTGCAACTTGTATCATGCCGGAGTTTGATTTTCACCATAGGGTTTCATTGATCGCTTACTCGGCAACTTGTATGAAGCAGGATTTCTGCTTTCCCCTTAGCGCTTCATTGATCGTGTACTCTTGAGTGTAGCTCGGGCTGAGAATGACGCAGCCATGGGAAAGTAGACAGTTAAGCCTATCTAGTGACAGCCCATCATAGGCTAGCTGGGTGAGCTTGCAACTTCTACCATGTCGGAGTTTGATTTTCCCCATAGGGTTTCATTGATCGTGTACTCTTGAGTGTAGCTCGGGCTGAGAAGGTCGCAGCCATGGGAAAGTTGACAGTTAAGCCTATCTAGTGACAACCCATCATAGGCTAGCTGGGTGATCTTGCAACTTGTATCATGCCGGAGTTTGATTTTCACCATAGGGTTTCATTGATTGCTTACTCGGCAACTTGTATGAAGCAGGATTTCTACTTTCCCCTTAGCGCTTCATTGATCGTGTACTCTTGAGTGTAGCTCGGGCTGAGAATGACGCAGCCATGGGAAAGTTGACAGTTAAGCCTATCTAGTGACAGCCCATCATAGGCTAGCTGGGTGAGCTTGCAACTTCTACCATGTCGGAGTTTGATTTTCCCCATAGGGTTTCATTGATCGTGTACTCTTGAGTGTAGCTCGGGCTGAGAAGGTCGCAGCCATGGGAAAGTTGACAGTTAAGCCTATCTAGTGACAACCCATCATAGGCTAGCTGGGTGATCTTGCAACTTGTATCATGCCGGAGTTTGATTTTCACCATAGGGTTTCATTGATCGCTTACTCGGCAACTTGTATCAAGCAGGATTTCTACTTTCCCCTTAGCGCTTCATTGATCGTGTACTCTTGAGTGTAGATCGGGCTGAGAATGACGCAGCCATGGGAAAGTTGACAGTTAAGCCTATCTAGTGACAGCCCATCATAGGCTAGCTGGGTGATCTTGCAACTTGTACCATGTCGGAGTTTGATTTTCCCCATAGGGTTTCATTGATCGTGTACTCTTGAGTGTAGCTCGGGCTGAGAAGGTAGCAGCCATGTGAAAGTTGACAGTTAAGCCTATCTAGTGACAACCCATCATAGGCTAGCTGGGTGATCTTGCAACTTGTATCATGCCGGAGTTTGATTTTCACCATAGGGTTTCATTGATTGCTTACTCGGCAACTTGTATGAAGCAGGATTTCTACTTTCCCCTTAGCGCTTCATTGATCGTGTACTCTTGAGTGTAGCTCGGGCTGAGAATGACGCAGCCATGGGAAAGTTGACAGTTAAGCCTATCTAGTGACAGCCCATCATAGGCTAGCTGGGTGAGCTTGCAACTTCTACCATGTCGGAGTTTGATTTTCCCCATAGGGTTTCATTGATCGTGTACTCTTGAGTGTAGCTCGGGCTGAGAAGGTCGCAGCCATGGGAAAGTTGACAGTTAAGCCTATCTAGTGACAACCCATCATAGGCTAGCTGGGTGATCTTGCAACTTGTATCATGCCGGAGTTTGATTTTCACCATAGGGTTTCATTGATCGCTTACTCGGCAACTTGTATCAAGCAGGATTTCTACTTTCACCTTAGCGCTTCATTGATCGTGTACTCTTGAGTGTAGCTCGGGCTGAGAATGACGCAGCCATGGGAAAGTTGACAGTTAAGCCTATCTAGTGACAGCCCATCATAGGCTAGCTGGGTGAGCTTGCAACTTCTACCATGTCGGAGTTTGATTTTCCCCATAGGGTTTCATTGATCGTGTACTCTTGAGTGTAACTCGGGCTGAGAAGGTCGCAGCCATGGGAAAGTTGACAGTTAAGCCTATCTAGTGACAGCCCATCATAGGCTAGCTGGGTGAGCTTGCATCTTGTACCATGTCGGAGTTTGATTTTCCCCATAGGGTTTCATTGATCGTGTACTCTTGAGTGTAGCTCGGGCTGAGAAGGTCGCAGCCATGGGAAAGTTGACAGTTAAGCCTATCTAGTGACAACCCATCATAGGCTAGCTGGGTGATCTTGCAACTTGTATCATGCCGGAGATTGATTTTCACCATAGGGTTTCATTGATCGCTTACTCGGCAACTTGTATCAAGCATGATTTCTACTTTCCCCTTAGCGCTTCATTGATCGTGTACTCTTGAGTGTAGATCGGGCTGAGAATGACGCAGCCATGGGAAAGTTGACAGTTAAGCCTATCTAGTAACAGCCCATCATAGGCTAGCTGGGTGATCTTGCAACTTGTACCATGTCGGAGTTTGATTTTCCCCATAGGGTTTCATTGATCGTGTACTCTTGAGTGTAGCTCGGGCTGAGAATGACGCAGCCATGGGAAAGTTGACAGTTAAGCCTATCTAGTGACAGCCCATCATAGGCTAGTTGGGTGAGCTTGCAACTTCTACCATGTCGGAGTTTGATTTTGCCATAGGGTTTCATTGATCGTGTACTCTTGAGTGTAACTCGGGCTGAGAAGGTCGCAGCCATGGGAAAGTTGACAGTTAAGCCTATCTAGTGACAGCCCATCATAGGCTAGCTGGGTGAGCTTGCAACTTCTACCATGTCGGAGTTTGATTTTCCCCATAGGGTTTCATTGATCGTGTACTCTTGAGTGTAACTCGGGCTGAGAAGGTCGCAGCCATGGGAAAGTTGACAGTTAAGCCTATCTAGTGACAGCCCATCATAGGCTAGCTGGGTGAGCTTGCAGCTTGTACCATGTCGGAGTTTGATTTTCCCCATAGGGTTTCATTGATCGTGTACTCTTGAGTGTAGCTCGGGCTGAGAAGGTCGCAGCCATGGGAAAGTTGACAGTTAAGCCTATCTAGTGACAACCCATCATAGGCTAGCTGGGTGATCTTGCAACTTGTATCATGCCGGAGATTGATTTTCACCATAGGGTTTCATTGATCGCTTACCCGGCAACTTGTATCAAGCAGGATTTCTACTTTCCCCTTAGCGCTTCATTGATCGTCTACTCTTGAGTGTAGATCGGGCTGAGAATGACGCAGCCATGGGAAAGTTGACAGTTAAGCCTATCTATTGACAGCCCATCATAGGCTAGCTGGGTGATCTTGCAACTTGTACCATGTCGGAGTTTGATTTTCCCCATAGGGTTTCATTGATCGTGTACTCTTGAGTGTAGCTCGGGCTAAGAAGGTCGCAGCCATGGGAAAGTTGACAGTTAAGCCTATCTAGTGACAACCCATCATAGGCTAGCTGGGTGATCTTGCAACTTGTATCATGCCGGAGTTTGATTTTCACCATAGGGTTTCATTGGTCGCTTACTCGGCAACTTGTATGAAGCAGGATTTCTACTTTCCCCTTAGCGCTTCATTGATCGTGTACTCTTGAGTGTAGCTCGGGCTGAGAATGACGCAGCCATGGGAAAGTTGACAGTTAAGCCTATCTAGTGACAGCCCATCATAGGCTAGCTGGGTGAGCTTGCAACTTCTACAATGTCGGAGTTTGATTTTCCCCATAGGGTTTCATTGATCGTGTACTCTTGAGTGTAGCTCGGGCTGAGAAGGTCGCAGCCATGGGAAAGTTGACAGTTAAGCCTATCTAGTGACAACCCATCATAGGCTAGCTGGGTGATCTTGCAACTTGTATCATGCCGGAGTTTGATTTTCACCATAGGGTTTCATTGATCGCTTACTCGGCAACTTGTATCAAGCAGGATTTCTACTTTCCCCTTAGCGCTTCATTGATCGTGTACTCTTGAGTGTAGATCGGGCTGAGAATGACGCAGCCATGGGAAAGTTGACAGTTAAGCCTATCTAGTGACAGCCCATCATAGACTAGCTGGGTGATCTTGCAACTTGTACCATGTCGGAGTTTGATTTTCCCCATAGGGTTTCATTGATCGTGTACTCTTGAGTGTAGCTCGGGCTGAGAAGGTCGCAGCCATGTGAAAGTTGACAGTTAAGCCTATCTAGTGACAACCCATCATAGGCTAGCTGGGTGATCTTGCAACTTGTATCATGCCGGAGTTTGATTTTCACCATAGGGTTTCATTGATTGCTTACTCGGCAACTTGTATGAAGCAGGATTTCTACTTTCCCCTTAGCGCTTCATTGATCGTGTACTCTTGAGTGTAGCTCGGGCTGAGAATGACGCAGCCATGGGAAAGTTGACAGTTAAGCCTATCTAGTGACAGCCCATCATATGCTAGCTGGGTGAGCTTGCAACTTCTACCATGTCGGAGTTTGATTTTCCCCATAGGGTTTCATTGATCGTGTACTCTTGAGTGTAGCTCGGGCTGAGAAGGTCGCAGCCATGGGAAAGTTGACAGTTAAGCCTATCTAGTGACAACCCATCATAGGCTAGCTGGGTGATCTTGCAACTTGTATCATGCCGGAGTTTGATTTTCACCATAGGGTTTCATTGATCGCTTACTCGGCAACTTGTATGAAGCAGGATTTCTGCTTTCCCCTTAGCGCTTCATTGATCGTGTACTCTTGAGTGTAGCTCGGGCTGAGAATGACGCAGCCATGGGAAAGTAGACAGTTAAGCCTATCTAGTGACAGCCCATCATAGGCTAGCTGGGTGAGCTTGCAACTTCTACCATGTCGGAGTTTGATTTTCCCCATAGGGTTTCATTGATCGTGTACTCTTGAGTGTAGCTCGGGCTGAGAAGGTCGCAGCCATGGGAAAGTTGACAGTTAAGCCTATCTAGTGACAACCCATCATAGGCTAGCTGGGTGATCTTGCAACTTGTATCATGCCGGAGTTTGATTTTCACCATAGGGTTTCATTGATTGCTTACTCGGCAACTTGTATGAAGCAGGATTTCTACTTTCCCCTTAGCGCTTCATTGATCGTGTACTCTTGAGTGTAGCTCGGGCTGAGAATGACGCAGCCATGGGAAAGTTGACAGTTAAGCCTATCTAGTGACAGCCCATCATAGGCTAGCTGGGTGAGCTTGCAACTTCTACCATGTCGGAGTTTGATTTTCCCCATAGGGTTTCATTGATCGTGTACTCTTGAGTGTAGCTCGGGCTGAGAAGGTCGCAGCCATGGGAAAGTTGACAGTTAAGCCTATCTAGTGACAACCCATCATAGGCTAGCTGGGTGATCTTGCAACTTGTATCATGCCGGAGTTTGATTTTCACCATAGGGTTTCATTGATCGCTTACTCGGCAACTTGTATCAAGCAGGATTTCTACTTTCCCCTTAGCGCTTCATTGATCGTGTACTCTTGAGTGTAGATCGGGCTGAGAATGACGCAGCCATGGGAAAGTTGACAGTTAAGCCTATCTAGTGACAGCCCATCATAGGCTAGCTGGGTGATCTTGCAACTTGTACCATGTCGGAGTTTGATTTTCCCCATAGGGTTTCATTGATCGTGTACTCTTGAGTGTAGCTCGGGCTGAGAAGGTAGCAGCCATGTGAAAGTTGACAGTTAAGCCTATCTAGTGACAACCCATCATAGGCTAGCTGGGTGATCTTGCAACTTGTATCATGCCGGAGTTTGATTTTCACCATAGGGTTTCATTGATTGCTTACTCGGCAACTTGTATGAAGCAGGATTTCTACTTTCCCCTTAGCGCTTCATTGATCGTGTACTCTTGAGTGTAGCTCGGGCTGAGAATGACGCAGCCATGGGAAAGTTGACAGTTAAGCCTATCTAGTGACAGCCCATCATAGGCTAGCTGGGTGAGCTTGCAACTTCTACCATGTCGGAGTTTGATTTTCCCCATAGGGTTTCATTGATCGTGTACTCTTGAGTGTAGCTCGGGCTGAGAAGGTCGCAGCCATGGGAAAGTTGACAGTTAAGCCTATCTAGTGACAACCCATCATAGGCTAGCTGGGTGATCTTGCAACTTGTATCATGCCGGAGTTTGATTTTCACCATAGGGTTTCATTGATCGCTTACTCGGCAACTTGTATCAAGCAGGATTTCTACTTTCACCTTAGCGCTTCATTGATCGTGTACTCTTGAGTGTAGCTCGGGCTGAGAATGACGCAGCCATGGGAAAGTTGACAGTTAAGCCTATCTAGTGACAGCCCATCATAGGCTAGCTGGGTGAGCTTGCAACTTCTACCATGTCGGAGTTTGATTTTCCCCATAGGGTTTCATTGATCGTGTACTCTTGAGTGTAACTCGGGCTGAGAAGGTCGCAGCCATGGGAAAGTTGACAGTTAAGCCTATCTAGTGACAGCCCATCATAGGCTAGCTGGGTGAGCTTGCATCTTGTACCATGTCGGAGTTTGATTTTCCCCATAGGGTTTCATTGATCGTGTACTCTTGAGTGTAGCTCGGGCTGAGAAGGTCGCAGCCATGGGAAAGTTGACAGTTAAGCCTATCTAGTGACAACCCATCATAGGCTAGCTGGGTGATCTTGCAACTTGTATCATGCCGGAGATTGATTTTCACCATAGGGTTTCATTGATCGCTTACTCGGCAACTTGTATCAAGCATGATTTCTACTTTCCCCTTAGCGCTTCATTGATCGTGTACTCTTGAGTGTAGATCGGGCTGAGAATGACGCAGCCATGGGAAAGTTGACAGTTAAGCCTATCTAGTAACAGCCCATCATAGGCTAGCTGGGTGATCTTGCAACTTGTACCATGTCGGAGTTTGATTTTCCCCATAGGGTTTCATTGATCGTGTACTCTTGAGTGTAGCTCGGGCTGAGAATGACGCAGCCATGGGAAAGTTGACAGTTAAGCCTATCTAGTGACAGCCCATCATAGGCTAGTTGGGTGAGCTTGCAACTTCTACCATGTCGGAGTTTGATTTTGCCATAGGGTTTCATTGATCGTGTACTCTTGAGTGTAACTCGGGCTGAGAAGGTCGCAGCCATGGGAAAGTTGACAGTTAAGCCTATCTAGTGACAGCCCATCATAGGCTAGCTGGGTGAGCTTGCAACTTCTACCATGTCGGAGTTTGATTTTCCCCATAGGGTTTCATTGATCGTGTACTCTTGAGTGTAACTCGGGCTGAGAAGGTCGCAGCCATGGGAAAGTTGACAGTTAAGCCTATCTAGTGACAGCCCATCATAGGCTAGCTGGGTGAGCTTGCAGCTTGTACCATGTCGGAGTTTGATTTTCCCCATAGGGTTTCATTGATCGTGTACTCTTGAGTGTAGCTCGGGCTGAGAAGGTCGCAGCCATGGGAAAGTTGACAGTTAAGCCTATCTAGTGACAACCCATCATAGGCTAGCTGGGTGATCTTGCAACTTGTATCATGCCGGAGATTGATTTTCACCATAGGGTTTCATTGATCGCTTACCCGGCAACTTGTATCAAGCAGGATTTCTACTTTCCCCTTAGCGCTTCATTGATCGTCTACTCTTGAGTGTAGATCGGGCTGAGAATGACGCAGCCATGGGAAAGTTGACAGTTAAGCCTATCTATTGACAGCCCATCATAGGCTAGCTGGGTGATCTTGCAACTTGTACCATGTCGGAGTTTGATTTTCCCCATAGGGTTTCATTGATCGTGTACTCTTGAGTGTAGCTCGGGCTAAGAAGGTCGCAGCCATGGGAAAGTTGACAGTTAAGCCTATCTAGTGACAACCCATCATAGGCTAGCTGGGTGATCTTGCAACTTGTATCATGCCGGAGTTTGATTTTCACCATAGGGTTTCATTGGTCGCTTACTCGGCAACTTGTATGAAGCAGGATTTCTACTTTCCCCTTAGCGCTTCATTGATCGTGTACTCTTGAGTGTAGCTCGGGCTGAGAATGACGCAGCCATGGGAAAGTTGACAGTTAAGCCTATCTAGTGACAACCCATCATAGGCTAGCTGGGTGATCTTGCAACTTGTATCATGCCGGAGTTTGATTTTCACCATAGGGTTTCATTGATTGCTTACTCGGCAACTTGTATGAAGCAGGATTTCTACTTTCCCCTTAGCGCTTCATTGATCGTGTACTCTTGAGTGTAGCTCGGGCTGAGAATGACGCAGCCATGGGAAAGTTGACAGTTAAGCCTATCTAGTGACAGCCCATCATAGGCTAGCTGGGTGAGCTTGCAACTTCTACCATGTCGGAGTTTGATTTTCCCCATAGGGTTTCATTGATCGTGTACTCTTGAGTGTAGCTCGGGCTGAGAAGGTCGCAGCCATGGGAAAGTTGACAGTTAAGCCTATCTAGTGACAACCCATCATAGGCTAGCTGGGTGATCTTGCAACTTGTATCATGCCGGAGTTTGATTTTCACCATAGGGTTTCATTGATCGCTTACTCGGCAACTTGTATCAAGCAGGATTTCTACTTTCCCCTTAGCGCTTCATTGATCGTGTACTCTTGAGTGTAGATCGGGCTGAGAATGACGCAGCCATGGGAAAGTTGACAGTTAAGCCTATCTAGTGACAGCCCATCATAGGCTAGCTGGGTGATCTTGCAACTTGTACCATGTCGGAGTTTGATTTTCCCCATAGGGTTTCATTGATCGTGTACTCTTGAGTGTAGCTCGGGCTGAGAAGGTAGCAGCCATGTGAAAGTTGACAGTTAAGCCTATCTAGTGACAACCCATCATAGGCTAGCTGGGTGATCTTGCAACTTGTATCATGCCGGAGTTTGATTTTCACCATAGGGTTTCATTGATTGCTTACTCGGCAACTTGTATGAAGCAGGATTTCTACTTTCCCCTTAGCGCTTCATTGATCGTGTACTCTTGAGTGTAGCTCGGGCTGAGAATGACGCAGCCATGGGAAAGTTGACAGTTAAGCCTATCTAGTGACAGCCCATCATAGGCTAGCTGGGTGAGCTTGCAACTTCTACCATGTCGGAGTTTGATTTTCCCCATAGGGTTTCATTGATCGTGTACTCTTGAGTGTAGCTCGGGCTGAGAAGGTCGCAGCCATGGGAAAGTTGACAGTTAAGCCTATCTAGTGACAACCCATCATAGGCTAGCTGGGTGATCTTGCAACTTGTATCATGCCGGAGTTTGATTTTCACCATAGGGTTTCATTGATCGCTTACTCGGCAACTTGTATCAAGCAGGATTTCTACTTTCACCTTAGCGCTTCATTGATCGTGTACTCTTGAGTGTAGCTCGGGCTGAGAATGACGCAGCCATGGGAAAGTTGACAGTTAAGCCTATCTAGTGACAGCCCATCATAGGCTAGCTGGGTGAGCTTGCAACTTCTACCATGTCGGAGTTTGATTTTCCCCATAGGGTTTCATTGATCGTGTACTCTTGAGTGTAACTCGGGCTGAGAAGGTCGCAGCCATGGGAAAGTTGACAGTTAAGCCTATCTAGTGACAGCCCATCATAGGCTAGCTGGGTGAGCTTGCATCTTGTACCATGTCGGAGTTTGATTTTCCCCATAGGGTTTCATTGATCGTGTACTCTTGAGTGTAGCTCGGGCTGAGAAGGTCGCAGCCATGGGAAAGTTGACAGTTAAGCCTATCTAGTGACAACCCATCATAGGCTAGCTGGGTGATCTTGCAACTTGTATCATGCCGGAGATTGATTTTCACCATAGGGTTTCATTGATCGCTTACTCGGCAACTTGTATCAAGCATGATTTCTACTTTCCCCTTAGCGCTTCATTGATCGTGTACTCTTGAGTGTAGATCGGGCTGAGAATGACGCAGCCATGGGAAAGTTGACAGTTAAGCCTATCTAGTAACAGCCCATCATAGGCTAGCTGGGTGATCTTGCAACTTGTACCATGTCGGAGTTTGATTTTCCCCATAGGGTTTCATTGATCGTGTACTCTTGAGTGTAGCTCGGGCTGAGAATGACGCAGCCATGGGAAAGTTGACAGTTAAGCCTATCTAGTGACAGCCCATCATAGGCTAGTTGGGTGAGCTTGCAACTTCTACCATGTCGGAGTTTGATTTTGCCATAGGGTTTCATTGATCGTGTACTCTTGAGTGTAACTCGGGCTGAGAAGGTCGCAGCCATGGGAAAGTTGACAGTTAAGCCTATCTAGTGACAGCCCATCATAGGCTAGCTGGGTGAGCTTGCAACTTCTACCATGTCGGAGTTTGATTTTCCCCATAGGGTTTCATTGATCGTGTACTCTTGAGTGTAACTCGGGCTGAGAAGGTCGCAGCCATGGGAAAGTTGACAGTTAAGCCTATCTAGTGACAGCCCATCATAGGCTAGCTGGGTGAGCTTGCAGCTTGTACCATGTCGGAGTTTGATTTTCCCCATAGGGTTTCATTGATCGTGTACTCTTGAGTGTAGCTCGGGCTGAGAAGGTCGCAGCCATGGGAAAGTTGACAGTTAAGCCTATCTAGTGACAACCCATCATAGGCTAGCTGGGTGATCTTGCAACTTGTATCATGCCGGAGATTGATTTTCACCATAGGGTTTCATTGATCGCTTACCCGGCAACTTGTATCAAGCAGGATTTCTACTTTCCCCTTAGCGCTTCATTGATCGTCTACTCTTGAGTGTAGATCGGGCTGAGAATGACGCAGCCATGGGAAAGTTGACAGTTAAGCCTATCTATTGACAGCCCATCATAGGCTAGCTGGGTGATCTTGCAACTTGTACCATGTCGGAGTTTGATTTTCCCCATAGGGTTTCATTGATCGTGTACTCTTGAGTGTAGCTCGGGCTAAGAAGGTCGCAGCCATGGGAAAGTTGACAGTTAAGCCTATCTAGTGACAACCCATCATAGGCTAGCTGGGTGATCTTGCAACTTGTATCATGCCGGAGTTTGATTTTCACCATAGGGTTTCATTGGTCGCTTACTCGGCAACTTGTATGAAGCAGGATTTCTACTTTCCCCTTAGCGCTTCATTGATCGTGTACTCTTGAGTGTAGCTCGGGCTGAGAATGACGCAGCCATGGGAAAGTTGACAGTTAAGCCTATCTAGTGACAGCCCATCATAGGCTAGCTGGGTGATCTTGCAACTTGTACCATGTCGGAGTTTGATTTTCCCCATAGGGTTTCATTGATCGTGTACTCTTGAGTGTAGCTCGGGCTGAGAAGGTAGCAGCCATGTGAAAGTTGACAGTTAAGCCTATCTAGTGACAACCCATCATAGGCTAGCTGGGTGATCTTGCAACTTGTATCATGCCGGAGTTTGATTTTCACCATAGGGTTTCATTGATTGCTTACTCGGCAACTTGTATGAAGCAGGATTTCTACTTTCCCCTTAGCGCTTCATTGATCGTGTACTCTTGAGTGTAGCTCGGGCTGAGAATGACGCAGCCATGGGAAAGTTGACAGTTAAGCCTATCTAGTGACAGCCCATCATAGGCTAGCTGGGTGAGCTTGCAACTTCTACCATGTCGGAGTTTGATTTTCCCCATAGGGTTTCATTGATCGTGTACTCTTGAGTGTAGCTCGGGCTGAGAAGGTCGCAGCCATGGGAAAGTTGACAGTTAAGCCTATCTAGTGACAACCCATCATAGGCTAGCTGGGTGATCTTGCAACTTGTATCTTGCCGGAGTTTGATTTTCACCATAGGGTTTCATTGATCGCTTACTCGGCAACTTGTATCAAGCAGGATTTCTACTTTCACCTTAGCGCTTCATTGATCGTGTACTCTTGAGTGTAGCTCGGGCTGAGAATGACGCAGCCATGGGAAAGTTGACAGTTAAGCCTATCTAGTGACAGCCCATCATAGGCTAGCTGGGTGAGCTTGCAACTTCTACCATGTCGGAGTTTGATTTTCCCCATAGGGTTTCATTGATCGTGTACTCTTGAGTGTAACTCGGGCTGAGAAGGTCGCAGCCATGGGAAAGTTGACAGTTAAGCCTATCTAGTGACAGCCCATCATAGGCTAGCTGGGTGAGCTTGCATCTTGTACCATGTCGGAGTTTGATTTTCCCCATAGGGTTTCATTGATCGTGTACTCTTGAGTGTAGCTCGGGGTGAGAAGGTCGCAGCCATGGGAAAGTTGACAGTTAAGCCTATCTAGTGACAACCCATCATAGGCTAGCTGGGTGATCTTGCAACTTGTATCATGCCGGAGATTGATTTTCACCATAGGGTTTCATTGATCGCTTACTCGGCAACTTGTATCAAGCATGATTTCTACTTTCCCCTTAGCGCTTCATTGATCGTGTACTCTTGAGTGTAGATCGGGCTGAGAATGACGCAGCCATGGGAAAGTTGACAGTTAAGCCTATCTAGTGACAGCCCATCATAGGCTAGCTGGGTGATCTTGCAACTTGTACCATGTCGGAGTTTGATTTTCCCCATAGGGTTTCATTGATCGTGTACTCTTGAGTGTAGCTCGGTCTGAGAAGGTCGCAGCCATGTGAAAGTTGACAGTTAAGCCTATCTAGTGACAACCCATCATAGGCTAGCTGGGTGATCTTGCAACTTGTATCATGCCGGAGTTTGATTTTCACCATAGGGTTTCATTGATCGCTTACTCGGCAACTTGTATGAAGCAGGATTTCTACTTTCCCCTTAGCGCTTCATTGTTCGTGTACTCTTGAGTGTAGCTCGGGCTGAGAATGACGCAGCCATGGGAAAGTTGACAGTTAAGCCTATCTAGTGACAGCCCATCATAGGCTAGTTGGGTGAGCTTGCAACTTCTACCATGTCGGAGTTTGATTTTGCCATAGGGTTTCATTGATCGTGTACTCTTGAGTGTAACTCGGGCTGAGAAGGTCGCAGCCATGGGAAAGTTGACAGTTAAGCCTATCTAGTGACAGCCCATCATAGGCTAGCTGGGTGAGCTTGCAACTTCTACCATGTCGGAGTTTGATTTTCCCCATAGGGTTTCATTGATCGTGTACTCTTGAGTGTAACTCGGGCTGAGAAGGTCGCAGCCATGGGAAAGTTGACAGTTAAGCCTATCTAGTGACAGCCCATCATAGGCTAGCTGGGTGAGCTTGCAGCTTGTACCATGTCGGAGTTTGATTTTCCCCATAGGGTTTCATTGATCGTGTACTCTTGAGTGTAGCACGGGCTGAGAAGGTCGCAGCCATGGGAAAGTTGACAGTTAAGCCTATCTAGTGACAACCCATCATAGGCTAGCTGGGTGATCTTGCAACTTGTATCATGCCGGAGTTTGTTTTTCACCATAGGGTTTCATTGATCGCTTACTCGGCAACTTGTATCAAGCAGGATTTCTACTTTCCCCTTAGCGCTTCATTGATCGTGTACTATTGAGTGTAGATCGGGCTGAGAATGACGCAGCCATGGGAAAGTTGACAGTTAAGCCTATCTAGTGACAGCCCATCATAGGCTAGCTGGGTGATCTTGCAACTTGTACCATGTCGGAGTCTGATTTTCCCCATAGGGTTTCATTGATCGTGTACTCTTGAGTGTAGCTCGGGCTGAGAAGGTCGCAGCCATGGGAAAGTTGACAGTTAAGCCTATCTAGTGACAGCCCATCATAGGCTAGCTGGGTGAGCTTGCAACTTGTACCATGTCGGAGTTTGATTTTCCCCATAGGTTTTCATTGATCGTGTACTCTTGAGTGTAGCTCGGGCTGAGAAGGTCGCAGCCATGGGAAAGTTGACAGTTAAGCCTATCTAGTGACAACCCATCATAGACTAGCTGGGTGATCTTGCAACTTGTATCATGCCGGAGTTTGATTTTCACCATAGGGTTTCATTGATCGCTTACTCGGCAACTTGTATGAAGCAGGATTTCTACTTTCCCCTTAGCGCTTCATTGATCGTGTACTCTTGAGTGTAGCTCGGGCTGAGAATGACGCAGCCATGGGAAAGTTGACAGTTAAGCCTATCTAGTGACAGCCCATCATATGCTAGCTGGGTGAGCTTGCAACTTCTACCATGTCGGAGTTTGATTTTCCCCATAGGGTTTCATTGATCGTGTACTCTTGAGTGTAGCTCGGGCTGAGAAGGTCGCAGCCATGGGAAAGTTGACAGTTAAGCCTATCTAGTGACAACCCATCATAGGCTAGCTGGGTGATCTTGCAACTTGTATCATGCCGGAGTTTGATTTTCACCATAGGGTTTCATTGATTGCTTACTCGGCAACTTGTATGAAGCAGGATTTCTACTTTCCCCTTAGCGCTTCATTGATCGTGTACTCTTGAGTGTAGCTCGGGCTGAGAATGACGCAGCCATGGGAAAGTTGACAGTTAAGCCTATCTAGTGACAGCCCATCATAGGCTAGCTGGGTGAGCTTGCAACTTCTACCATGTCGGAGTTTGATTTTCCCCATAGGGTTTCATTGATCGTGTACTCTTGAGTGTAGCTCGGGCTGAGAAGGTCGCAGCCATGGGAAAGTTGACAGTTAAGCCTATCTAGTGACAACCCATCATAGGCTAGCTGGGTGATCTTGCAACTTGTATCATGCCGGAGTTTGATTTTCACCATAGGGTTTCATTGATCGCTTACTCGGCAACTTGTATGAAGCAGGATTTCTACTTTCCCCTTAGCGCTTCATTGATCGTGTACTCTTGAGTGTAGCTCGGGCTGAGAATGACGCAGCCATGGGAAAGTTGACAGTTAAGCCTATCTAGTGACAGCCCATCATAGGCTAGCTGGGTGAGCTTGCAACTTCTACCATGTCGGAGTTTGATTTTCCCCATAGGGTTTCATTGATCGTGTACTCTTGAGTGTAACTCGGGCTGAGAAGGTCGCAGCCATGGGAAAGTTGACAGTTAAGCCTATCTAGTGACAGCCCATCATAGGCTAGCTGGGTGAGCTTGCATCTTGTACCATGTCGGAGTTTGATTTTCCCCATAGGGTTTCATTGATCGTGTACTCTTGAGTGTAACTCGGGCTGAGAAGGTCGCAGCCATGGGAAAGTTGACAGTTAAGCCTATCTAGTGACAGCCCATCATAGGCTAGCTGGGTGAGCTTGGAACTTCTACCATGTCGGAGTTTGATTTTCCCCATAGGGTTTCATTGATCGTGTACTCTTGAGTGTAACTCGGGCTGAGAAGGTCGCAGCCATGGGAAAGTTGACAGTTAAGCCTATCTAGTGACAGCCCATCATAGGCTAGCTGGGTGAGCTTGCAGCTTGTACCATGTCGGAGTTTGATTTTCCCCATAGGGTTTCATTGATCGTGTACTCTTGAGTGTAGCTCGGGCTGAGAAGGTCGCAGCCATGGGAAAGTTGACAGTTAAGCCTATCTAGTGACAACCCATCATAGGCTAGCTGGGTGATCTTGCAACTTGTATCATGCCGGAGATTGATTTTCACCATAGGGTTTCATTGATCGCTTACCCGGCAACTTGTATCAAGCAGGATTTCTACTTTCCCCTTAGCGCTTCATTGATCGTCTACTCTTGAGTGTAGATCGGGCTGAGAATGACGCAGCCATGGGAAAGTTGACAGTTAAGCCTATCTAGTGACAGCCCATCATATGCTAGCTGGGTGAGCTTGCAACTTCTACCATGTCGGAGTTTGATTTTCCCCATAGGGTTTCATTGATCGTGTACTCTTGAGTGTAGCTCGGGCTGAGAAGGTCGCAGCCATGGGAAAGTTGACAGTTAAGCCTATCTAGTGACAACCCATCATAGGCTAGCTGGGTGATCTTGCAACTTGTATCATGCCGGAGTTTGATTTTCACCATAGGGTTTCATTGATCGCTTACTCGGCAACTTGTATGAAGCAGGATTTCTACTTTCCCCTTAGCGCTTCATTGATCGTGTACTCTTGAGTGTAGCTCGGGCTGAGAATGACGCAGCCATGGGAAAGTTGACAGTTAAGCCTATCTAGTGACAGCCCATCATAGGCTAGCTGGGTGAGCTTGCAACTTCTACCATGTCGGAGTTTGATTTTCCCCATAGGGTTTCATTGATCGTGTACTCTTGAGTGTAGCTCGGGCTGAGAAGGTCGCAGCCATGGGAAAGTTGACAGTTAAGCCTATCTAGTGACAACCCATCATAGGCTAGCTGGGTGATCTTGCAACTTGTATCATGCCGGAGTTTGATTTTCACCATAGGGTTTCATTGATCGCTTACTCGGCAACTTGTATCAAGCAAGATTTCTACTTTCCCCTTAGCGCTTCATTGATCGTGTACTCTTGAGTGTAGATCGGGCTGAGAATGACGCAGCCATGGGAAAGTTGACAGTTAAGCCTATCTAGTGACAGCCCATCATAGGCTAGCTGGGTGATCTTGCAACTTGTACCATGTCGGAGTTTGATTTTCCCCATAGGGTTTCATTGATCGTGTACTCTTGAGTGTAGCTCGGGCTGAGAAGGTAGCAGCCATGTGAAAGTTGACAGTTAAGCCTATCTAGTGACAACCCATCATAGGCTAGCTGGGTGATCTTGCAACTTGTATCATGCCGGAGTTTGATTTTCACCATAGGGTTTCATTGATTGCTTACTCGGCAACTTGTATGAAGCAGGATTTCTACTTTCCCCTTAGCGCTTCATTGATCGTGTACTCTTGAGTGTAGCTCGGGCTGAGAATGACGCAGCCATGGGAAAGTTGACAGTTAAGCCTATCTAGTGACAGCCCATCATAGGCTAGCTGGGTGAGCTTGCAACTTCTACCATGTCGGAGTTTGATTTTCCCCATAGGGTTTCATTGATCGTGTACTCTTGAGTGTAGCTCGGGCTGAGAAGGTCGCAGCCATGGGAAAGTTGACAGTTAAGCCTATCTAGTGACAACCCATCATAGGCTAGCTGGGTGATCTTGCAACTTGTATCTTGCCGGAGTTTGATTTTCACCATAGGGTTTCATTGATCGCTTACTCGGCAACTTGTATCAAGCAGGATTTCTACTTTCACCTTAGCGCTTCATTGATCGTGTACTCTTGAGTGTAGCTCGGGCTGAGAATGACGCAGCCATGGGAAAGTTGACAGTTAAGCCTATCTAGTGACAGCCCATCATAGGCTAGCTGGGTGAGCTTGCAACTTCTACCATGTCGGAGTTTGATTTTCCCCATAGGGTTTCATTGATCGTGTACTCTTGAGTGTAACTCGGGCTGAGAAGGTCGCAGCCATGGGAAAGTTGACAGTTAAGCCTATCTAGTGACAGCCCATCATAGGCTAGCTGGGTGAGCTTGCATCTTGTACCATGTCGGAGTTTGATTTTCCCCATAGGGTTTCATTGATCGTGTACTCTTGAGTGTAGCTCGGGCTGAGAAGGTCGCAGCCATGGGAAAGTTGACAGTTAAGCCTATCTAGTGACAACCCATCATAGGCTAGCTGGGTGATCTTGCAACTTGTATCATGCCGGAGATTGATTTTCACCATAGGGTTTCATTGATCGCTTACTCGGCAACTTGTATCAAGCATGATTTCTACTTTCCCCTTAGCGCTTCATTGATCGTGTACTCTTGAGTGTAGATCGGGCTGAGAATGACGCAGCCATGGGAAAGTTGACAGTTAAGCCTATCTAGTGACAGCCCATCATAGGCTAGTTGGGTGAGCTTGCAACTTCTACCATGTCGGAGTTTGATTTTGCCATAGGGTTTCATTGATCGTGTACTCTTGAGTGTAACTCGGGCTGAGAAGGTCGCAGCCATGGGAAAGTTGACAGTTAAGCCTATCTAGTGACAGCCCATCATAGGCTAGCTGGGTGAGCTTGCAGCTTGTACCATGTCGGAGTTTGATTTTCCCCATAGGGTTTCATTGATCGTGTACTCTTGAGTGTAGCACGGGCTGAGAAGGTCGCAGCCATGGGAAAGTTGACAGTTAAGCCTATCTAGTGACAACCCATCATAGGCTAGCTGGGTGATCTTGCAACTTGTATCATGCCGGAGTTTGATTTTCACCATAGGGTTTCATTGATCGCTTACTCGGCAACTTGTATCAAGCAGGATTTCTACTTTCCCCTTAGCGCTTCATTGATCGTGTACTATTGAGTGTAGATCGGGCTGAGAATGACGCAGCCATGGGAAAGTTGACAGTTAAGCCTATCTAGTGACAGCCCATCATAGGCTAGCTGGGTGATCTTGCAACTTGTACCATGTCGGAGTTTGATTTTCCCCATAGGGTTTCATTGATCGTGTACTCTTGAGTGTAGCTCGGGCTGAGAAGGTCGCAGCCATGGGAAAAGTTGACAGTTAAGCCTATCTAGTGACAGCCCATCATAGGCTAGCTGGGTGAGCTTGCAACTTGTACCATGTCGGAGTTTGATTTTCCCCATAGGTTTTCATTGATCGTGTACTCTTGAGTGTAGCTCGGGCTGAGAAGGTCGCAGCCATGGGAAAGTTGACAGTTAAGCCTATCTAGTGACAACCCATCATAGACTAGCTGGGTGATCTTGCAACTTGTATCATGCCGGAGTTTGATTTTCACCATAGGGTTTCATTGATCGCTTACTCGGCAACTTGTATGAAGCAGGATTTCTACTTTCCCCTTAGCGCTTCATTGATCGTGTACTCTTGAGTGTAGCTCGGGCTGAGAATGACGCAGCCATGGGAAAGTTGACAGTTAAGCCTATCTAGTGACAGCCCATCATAGGCTAGCTGGGTGAGCTTGCAACTTGTACCATGTCGGAGTTTGATTTTCCCCATAGGGTTTCATTGATCGTGTACTCTTGAGTGTAGCTCGGGCTGAGAAGGTCGCAGCCATGGGAAAGTTGACAGTTAAGCCTATCTAGTGACAACCCATCACAGGCTAGCTGGGTGATCTTGCAACTTGTATCTTGCCGGAGATTGATTTTCACCATAGGGTTTCATTGATCGCTTACCCGGCAACTTGTATCAAGCAGGATTTCTACTTTCCCCTTAGCGCTTCATTGATCGTGTACTCTTGAGTGTAGATCGGGCTGAGAATGACGCAGCCATGGGAAAGTTGACAGTTAAGCCTATCTATTGACAGCCCATCATAGGCTAGCTGGGTGATCTTGCAACTTGTACCATGTCGGAGTTTGATTTTCCCCATAGGGTTTCATTGATCGTGTACTCTTGAGTGTAGCTCGGGCTAAGAAGGTCGCAGCCATGGGAAAGTTGACAGTTAAGCCTATCTAGTGACAACCCATCATAGGCTAGCTGGGTGATCTTGCAACTTGTATCATGCCGGAGTTTGATTTTCACCATAGGGTTTCATTGATCGCTTACTCGGCAACTTGTATGAAGCAGGATTTCTACTTTCCCCTTAGCGCTTCATTGATCGTGTACTCTTGAGTGTAGCTCGGGCTGAGAATGACGCAGCCATGGGAAAGTTGACAGTTAAGCCTATCTAGTGACAGCCCATCATAGGCTAGCTGGGTGAGCTTGCAACTTCTACAATGTCGGAGTTTGATTTTCCCCATAGGGTTTCATTGATCGTGTACTCTTGAGTGTAGCTCGGGCTGAGAAGGTCGCAGCCATGGGAAAGTTGACAGTTAAGCCTATCTAGTGACAACCCATCATAGGCTAGCTGGGTGATCTTGCAACTTGTATCATGCCGGAGTTTGATTTTCACCATAGGGTTTCATTGATCGCTTACTCGGCAACTTGTATCAAGCAGGATTTCTACTTTCACCTTAGCGCTTCATTGATCGTGTACTCTTGAGTGTAGCTCGGGCTGAGAATGACGCAGCCATGGGAAAGTTGACAGTTAAGCCTATCTAGTGACAGCCCATCATAGGCTAGCTGGGTGAGCTTGCAACTTCTACCATGTCGGAGTTTGATTTTCCCCATAGGGTTTCATTGATCGTGTACTCTTGAGTGTAACTCGGGCTGAGAAGGTCGCAGCCATGGGAAAGTTGACAGTTAAGCCTATCTAGTGACAGCCCATCATAGGCTAGCTGGGTGAGCTTGCATCTTGTCTTGAGTGTAGCTCGGGCTGAGAAGGTCGCAGCCATGGGAAAGTTGACAGTTAAGCCTATCTAGTGACAACCCATCATAGGCTAGCTGGGTGATCTTGCAACTTGTATCATGCCGGAGTTTGATTTTCACCATAGGGTTTCATTGATCGCTTACTCGGCAACTTGTATGAAGCAGGATTTCTACTTTCCCCTTAGCGCTTCATTGATCGTGTACTCTTGAGTGTAGCTCGGGCTGAGAATGACGCAGCCATGGGAAAGTTGACAGTTAAGCCTATCTAGTGACAGCCCATCATAGGCTAGCTGGGTGAGCTTGCAACTTCTACCATGTCGGAGTTTGATTTTCCCCATAGGGTTTCATTGATCGTGTACTCTTGAGTGTAGCTCGGGCTGAGAAGGTCGCAGCCATGGGAAAGTTGACAGTTAAGCCTATCTAGTGACAACCCATCATAGGCTAGCTGGGTGATCTTGCAACTTGTATCATGCCGGAGTTTGATTTTCACCATAGGGTTTCATTGATCGCTTACTCGGCAACTTGTATGAAGCAGGATTTCTACTTTCCCCTTAGCGCTTCATTGATCGTGTACTCTTGAGTGTAGCTCGGGCTGAGAATGACGCAGCCATGGGAAAGTTGACAGTTAAGCCTATCTAGTGACAGCCCATCATAGGCTAGCTGGGTGAGCTTGCAACTTCTACCATGTCGGAGTTTGATTTTCCCCATAGGGTTTCATTGATCGTGTACTCTTGAGTGTAGCTCGGGCTGAGAAGGTCGCAGCCATGGGAAAGTTGACAGTTAAGCCTATCTAGTGACAACCCATCATAGGCTAGCTGGGTGATCTTGCAACTTGTATCATGCCGGAGTTTGATTTTCACCATAGGGTTTCATTGATCGCTTACTCGGCAACTTGTATGAAGCAGGATTTCTACTTTCCCCTTAGCGCTTCATTGATCGTGTACTCTTGAGTGTAGCTCGGGCTGAGAATGACGCAGCCATGGGAAAGTTGACAGTTAAGCCTATCTAGTGACAGCCCATCATAGGCTAGCTGGGTGAGCTTGCAACTTCTACCATGTCGGAGTTTGATTTTCCCCATAGGGTTTCATTGATCGTGTACTCTTGAGTGTAGCTCGGGCTGAGAAGGTCGCAGCCATGGGAAAGTTGACAGTTAAGCCTATCTAGTGACAACCCATCATAGGCTAGCTGGGTGATCTTGCAACTTGTATCATGCCGGAGTTTGATTTTCACCATAGGGTTTCATTGATCGCTTACTCGGCAACTTGTATGAAGCAGGATTTCTACTTTCCCCTTAGCGCTTCATTGATCGTGTACTCTTGAGTGTAGCTCGGGCTGAGAATGACGCAGCCATGGGAAAGTTGACAGTTAAGCCTATCTAGTGACAGCCCATCATAGGCTAGCTGGGTGAGCTTGCAACTTCTACCATGTCGGAGTTTGATTTTCCCCATAGGGTTTCATTGATCGTGTACTCTTGAGTGTAGCTCGGGCTGAGAAGGTCGCAGCCATGGGAAAGTTGACAGTTAAGCCTATCTAGTGACAACCCATCATAGGCTAGCTGGGTGATCTTGCAACTTGTATCATGCCGGAGTTTGATTTTCACCATAGGGTTTCATTGATCGCTTACTCGGCAACTTGTATCAAGCAGGATTTCTACTTTCCCCTTAGCGCTTCATTGATCGTGTACTCTTGAGTGTAGATCGGGCTGAGAATGACGCAGCCATGGGAAAGTTGACAGTTAAGCCTATCTAGTGACAGCCCATCATAGGCTAGCTGGGTGATCTTGCAACTTGTACCATGTCGGAGTTTGATTTTCCCCATAGGGTTTCATTGATCGTGTACTCTTGAGTGTAGCTCGGTCTGAGAAGGTCGCAGCCATGTGAAAGTTGACAGTTAAGCCTATCTAGTGACAACCCATCATAGGCTAGCTGGGTGATCTTGCAACTTGTATCATGCCGGAGTTTGATTTTCACCATAGGGTTTCATTGATCGCTTACTCGGCAACTTGTATGAAGCAGGATTTCTACTTTCCCCTTAGCGCTTCATTGTTCGTGTACTCTTGAGTGTAGCTCGGGCTGAGAATGACGCAGCCATGGGAAAGTTGACAGTTAAGCCTATCTAGTGACAGCCCATCATAGGCTAGTTGGGTGAGCTTGCAACTTCTACCATGTCGGAGTTTGATTTTGCCATAGGGTTTCATTGATCGTGTACTCTTGAGTGTAACTCGGGCTGAGAAGGTCGCAGCCATGGGAAAGTTGGACAGTTAAGCCTATCTAGTGACAGCCCATCATAGGCTAGCTGGGTGAGCTTGCAACTTCTACCATGGTCGGAGTTTGATTTTCCCCATAGGGTTTTCATTGATCGTGTACTCTTGAGTGTAACTCGGGCTGAGAAGGTCGCAGCCATGGGAAAGTTGACAGTTAAGCCTATCTAGTGACAGCCCATCATAGGCTAGCTGGGTGAGCTTGCAGCTTGTACCATGTCGGAGTTTGATTTTTCCCCATAGGGTTTCATTGATCGTGTAACTCTTGAGTGTAGCACGGGGCTGAGAAGGTCGCAGCCATGGGAAAGTTGACAGTTAAGCCTATCTAGTGACAACCCATCATAGGCTAGCTGGGTGATCTTGCAACTTGTATCATGCCGGAGTTTGATTTTCACCATAGGGTTTCATTGATCGCTTACTCGGCAACTTGTATCAAGCAGGATTTCTACTTTTCCCCTTAGCGCTTCATTGATCGTGTACTATTGAGTGTAGATCGGGCTGAGAAATGACGCAGCCATGGGAAAGTTGACAGTTAAGCCTATCTAGTGACAGCCCATCATAGGGCTAGCTGGGTGATCTTGCAAACTTGTACCATGTCGGAGTCTGATTTTTCCCCATAGGGTTTTCATTGATCGTGTATCCTTGAGTGTAGCTCGGGCTGAGAAGGTCGCAGCCATGGGAAAGTTGACAGTTAAGCTATCTAGTGGACAGCCCATCATAGGCTAGCTGGGTGAGCTTGCAACTTGTACCATGTCGGAGTTTGATTTTCCCCATAGGTTTTCAATTGATCGTGTACTCTTGAGTGTAGCTCGGGCTGAGAAGGTCGCAGCCATGGGAAAGTTGACAGTTAAGCCTATCTAGTGACAAAACCATCATAGGACTAGCTGGGTGATCTTGCAACTTGTATCATGCCGGAGTTTGATTTTCACCATAGGGTTTCATTGATCGCTTACTCGGCATCTTGTATGAAGCAGGATTTCTACTTTCCCCTTAGCGCTTCATTGATCGTGTACTCTTGAGTGTAGCTCGGGCTGAGAATGACGCAGCCATGGGAAAGTTGACAGTTAAGCCTATCTAGTGACAGCCCATCATATGCTAGCTGGGTGAGCTTGCAACTTCTACCATGTTCGGGAGTTTGATTTTCCCCATAGGGTTTCATTGATCGTGTACTCTTGAGTGTAGCTCGGGCTGAGAAGGTCGCAGCCATGGGAAAGTTGACAGTTAAGCCTATCTAGTGACAACCCATCATAGGCTAGCTGGGTGATCTTGCAACTTGTATCATGCCGGAGTTTTGATTTTCACCATAGGGTTTCATTGATTGCTTACTCGGCAACTTGTATGAAGCAGGATTTCTACTTTCCCCTTAGCGCTTCATTGATCGTGTACTCTTGAGTGTAGCTCGGGCTGAGAATGACGCAGCCATGGGAAAAGTTGACAGTTAAGCCTATCTAGTGACAGGCCCATCATAGGCTAGCTTGGGTGAGCTTGCAACTTCTACCATGTCGGAGTTTTGATTTTCCCCATAGGGTTTCATTGATCGTGTACTCTTGAGTGTAGCTCGGGCTGAGAAGGTCGCAGCCATGGGAAAGTTGACAGTTAAGCCTATCTAGTGACAACCCATCATAGGCTAGCTGGGTGATCTTGCAACTTGTATCATGCCGGAGTTTGATTTTCACCATAGGGTTTTCATTGATCGCTTACTCGGCAACTTGTATGAAGCAGGATTTCTACTTTCCCCTTAGCGCTTCATTGATCGTGTACTCTTGAGTGTAGCTCGGGGCTGAGAATGACGCAGCCATGGGAAAGTTGACAGTTAAGCCTATCTAGTGACAGCCCATCATAGGCTAGCTGGGTGAGCTTTGCAACTTCTACCATGTCGGAGTTTGATTTTTCCCCATAGGGTTTCATTGATCGTGTACTCTTGAGTGTAACTCGGGCTGAGAAGGTCCGCAGCCATGGGAAAGTTGACAGTTAAGCCTATCTAGTGACAGCCCATCATAGGCTAGCTGGGTGAGCTTGCATCTTGTACCATGTCGGAGTTTGATTTTCCCCATAGAGTTTCATTGATCGTGTACTCTTGAGTGTAACTCGGGCTGAGAAGGTCGCAGCCATGGGAAAGTTGACAGTTAAGCCTATCTAGTGACAGCCCATCATAGGCTAGCTGGGTGAGCTTGGAACTTCTACCATGTCGGAGTTTGATTTTCCCCATAGGGGTTTCATTGATCGTGTACTCTTGAGTGTAACTCGGGCTGAGAAGGTCGCAGCCATGGGAAAAGTTGACAGTTAAGCCTATCTAGTGACAGCCCATCATAGGCCTAGCTGGGTGAGCTTGCAGCTTGTACCATGTCGGAGTTTGATTTTCCCCATAGGGTTTCATTGATCGTGTACTCTTGAGTGTAGCTCGGGCTGAGAAGGTCGCAGCCATGGGGAAAGTTGACAGTTAAGCCTATCTAGTGACAACCCATCATAGGCTAGCTGGGTGATCTTGCAACTTGTATCATGCCGGAGATTGATTTTCACCATAGGGTTTCATTGATCGCTTACCCCGGCAACTTGTATCAAGCAGGATTTTCTACTTTCCCCTTAGCGCTTCATTGATCGTCTACTCTTGAGTGTAGATCGGGCTGAGAATGGACGCAGCCATGGGAAAGTTTGACAGTTAAGCCTATCTATTGACAGCCCATCATAGGCCTAGCTGGGTGATCTTGCAACTTGTACCATGTCGGAGTTTGATTTTCCCCATAGGGTTTCATTGATCGTGTACTCTTGAGTGTAGCTCGGGCTAAGAAGGTCGCAGCCATGGGAAAGTTGACAGTTTAAGCCTATCTAGTGACAACCCATCATAGGCTAGCTGGTGATCTTGCAACTTGTATCATGCCGGAGTTTGATTTTCACCATAGGGTTTCATTGATCGCTTACTCGGCAACTTGTATGAAGCAGGATTTCTACTTTCCCCTTAGCGCTTCATTGATCGTGTACTCTTGAGTGTAGCTCGGGCTTGAGAATGACGCAGCCATGGGAAAGTTGACAGTTAAGCCTATCTAGTGACAGCCCATCATAGGCTAGCTGGGTGAGCTTGCAACTTCTACCATGTCGGAGTTTGATTTTCCCCATAGGGTTTCATTGATCGTGTACTCTTGAGTGTAGCTCGGGCTTGAGAAGGTCGCAGCCATGGGAAAATTGACAGTTAAGGCCTATCTAGTGACAACCCATCATAGGCTAGCTGGGTGATCTTGCAACTTGTATCATGCCGGAGTTTGATTTTCACATAGGGTTTCATTGATCGCTTACTCGGCAACTTGTATCAAGCAGGATTTCTACTTTCCCCTTAGCGCTTCATTGATCGTGTACTCTTGAGTGTAGATTCGGGCTGAGAATGACGCAGCCATGGGAAAAGTTGACAGTTAAGCCTATCTAGTGACAGCCCATCATAGACTAGCTGGGTGATCTTGCAACTTGTACCATGTCGGAGTTTGATTTTCCCCATAGGGTTTTCATTGATCGTGTACTCTTGAGTGTAGCTCGGGCTGAGAAGGGTCGCAGCCATGTGAAAGTTGACAGTTAAGCCTATCTAGTGACAACCCATCATAGGCTAGCTGGGTGATCTTGCAACTTGTATCATGCCGGAGTTTTGATTTTCACCATAGGGTTTCATTGATTGCTTTACTCGGCAAACTTGTATGAAGGCAGGATTTCTACTTTCCCCTTAGCGCTTCATTGATCGTGTACTCTTGAGTGTAGCTCGGGCTGAGAATGGACGCAGCCATGGGGAAAGTTGACAGTTAAGCCTATCTAGTGACAGCCCATCATATGCTAGCTGGGTGAGCTTGCAACTTCTACCATGTCGGAGTTTGATTTTCCCCATAGGGTTTCATTGATCGTGTACTCTTGAGTGTAGCTCGGGCTGAGAAGGTCGCAGCCATGGGAAAGTTGACAGTTAAGCCTATCTAGTGACAACCCATCATAGGCTAGCTGGGTGATCTTGCAACTAGTATCATGCCGGAGTTTGATTTTCACCATAGGGTTTCATTGATCGCTTACTCGGCAACTTGTATGAAGCAGGATTTCTACTTTCCCCTTAGCGCTTCATTGATCGTGTACTCTTGAGTGTAGCTCGGGCTGAGAATGACGCAGCCATGGGAAAGTTGACCAGTTAAGCCTATCTAGTGACAGCCCATCATAGGCTAGCTGGGTGAGCTTGCAAACTTCTACCATGTCGGAGTTTGATTTTCCCCATAGGGTTTCATTGATCGTGTTACTCTTGAGTGTAGCTCGGGGCTGAGAAGGTCGGCAGCCATGGGAAAGTTGACAGTTAAGCCTATCTAGTGACAACCCATCATAGGCTAGCTGGGTGATCTTGCAAACTTGTATCATGCCGGAGTTTGATTTTCACCATAGGGTTTCATTGATCGCTTACTCGGCAACTTGTATCAAGCAGGATTTCTACTTTCCCCTTAGCGCTTCATTGATCGTGTACTCTTGAGTGTAGATCGGGCTGAGAATGACGCAGCCATGGGAAAGTTGACAGTTAAGCCTATCTAGTGACAGCCCATCATAGGCTAGCTGGGTGATCTTGCAACTTGTACCATGTCGGAGTTTGATTTTCCCCATAGGGTTTTCATTGATCGTGTACTCTTGAGTGTAGCTCGGGCTGAGAAGGTAGCAGCCATGTGAAAGTTGACAGTTAAGCCTATCTAGTGACAAACCCATCATAGGCTAGCTGGGTGATCTTGCAACTTGTATCATGCCGGAGTTTGATTTTCACCATAGGGTTTCATTGATTGCTTACTCGGCAACTTGTATGAAGCAGGATTTCTACTTTCCCCCTTAGCGCTTCATTGATCGTGTACTCTTGAGTGTAGCTCGGGCTGAGAAGGTCGCAGCCCATGGGAAAGTTGACAGTTTAAGCCTATCTAGTGGACAACCCATCATAGGCTAGCTGGGTGATCTTGCAACTTGTATCATGCCGGAGTTTGATTTTCACCATAGGGTTTCATTGATCGTGTACTCTTGAGTGTAGCTCGGGCTGAGAAGGTCGCAGCCATGGGAAAGTTGACAGTTAAGCCTATCTAGTGACAACCCATCATAGGCTAGCTGGGTGATCTTGCAACTTGTATCATGCCGGAGTTTGATTTTCACCATAGGGTTTTCATTGATCGCTTACTCGGCAACTTGTATGAAGCAGGATTTCTACTTTCCCCTTAGCGCTTCATTGATCGTGTACTCTTGAGTGTAGCTCGGGCTGAGAATGACGCAGCCATGGGAAAGTTGACAGTTAAGCCTATCTAGTGACAGCCCATCATAGGCTAGCTGGGTGAGCTTGCAACTTCTACCATGTCGGAGTTTGATTTTCCCCCATTAGGGTTTCATTGATCGTGTACTCTTGAGTGTAAACTCGGGCTGAGAAGGTCGCAGCCATGGGAAAGTTGACAGTTAAGCCTATCTAGTGACAGCCCATCATAGGCTAGCTGGTGAGCTTGCATCTTGTACCATGTCGGAGTTTGATTTTCCCCTTAGGGTTTCATTGATCGTGTACTCTTGAGTGTAACTCGGGCTGAGAAGGTCGCAGCCATGGGAAAGTTGACAGTTAAGCCTATCTAGTGACAGCCCATCATAGGCTAGCTGGGTGAGCTTGCATCTTGTACCATGTCGGAGTTTGATTTTTCCCCATAGGGTTTCATTGATCGTGTACTCTTGAGTGTAGCTCGGGCTGAGAAGGTCGCAGCCATGGGAAAGTTGACAGTTAAGCCTATCTAGTGACAACCCATCATAGGCTAGCTGGGTGATCTTGCAACTTGTATCATGCCGGAGATTGATTTTCACCATAGGGTTTCATTGATCGCTTACCTCGGCAACTTGTATCAAGCATGATTTTCTACTTTCCCCTTAGCGCTTCATTGATCGTGTACTCTTGAGTGTAAGATCGGGCTGAGAATGACGCAGCCATGGGAAAGTTGACAGTTAAGCCTATCTAGTAACAGCCCATCATAGGCTAGCTGGGTGATCTTGCAACTTGTACCATGTCGGAGTTTGATTTTCCCCATAGGGTTTCATTGATCGTGTACTCTTGAGTGTAGCTCGGGCTAAGAAGGTCGCCAGCCATGGGAAAGTTGACAGTTAAGGCCTATCTAGTGACAACCCATCATAGGCTAGCTGGGTGATCTTGCAACTTGTATCATGCCGGAGTTTGATTTTCACCATAGGGTTTCATTGATCGCTTACTCGGCAACTTGTATGAAGCAGGATTTCTACTTTTCCCCTTAGCGCTTCATTGATCGTGTACTCTTGAGTGTAGCTCGCGGCTGAGAATGACGCAGCCATGGGAAAGTTGACAGTTAAGCCTATCTAGTGACAGCCCATCATAGGCTAGCTGGGGTGAGCTTTGCAACTTCTACAATGTCGGAGTTTGATTTTCCCCATAGGGTTTCATTGATCGTGTACTCTTGAGTGTAGCTCGGGCTGAGAAGGTCGCAGCCATGGGAAAGTTGACAGTTAAGCCTATCTAGTGACAACCCATCATAGGCTAGCTGGGTGATCTTGCAACTTGTATCATGCCGGAGTTTGATTTTCACCATAGGGTTTCATTGATCGCTTACTCGGCAACTTGTTATCAAGCAGGATTTTCTACTTTTCACCTTAAGCGCTTCATTGATCGTGTACTCTTGAGTGTAGCTCGGGCTGAGAATGACGCAGCCATGGGAAAGTTTGACAGTTAAGCCTATCTAGTGGACAGCCCATCATAGGCTAGCTGGGTGAGCTTGCAACTTCTACCATGTCGGAGTTTGATTTTCCCCATAGGGTTTCATTGATCGTGTACTCTTGAGTGTAACTCGGGCTGAGAAGGTCGCAGCCATGGGAAAGTTGACAGTTAAGCCTATCTAGTGACAGCCCATCATAGGCTAGCTGGGTGAGCTTGCATCTTGTACCATGTCGGAGTTTGATTTTCCCCATAGGGTTTCATTGATCGTGTACTCTTGGAGTGTAGCTCGGGCTGAGAAGGTCGCAGCCATGGGAAAGTTGACAGTTAAGCCTATCTAGTGACAACCCATCATAGGCTAGCTGGGTGATCTTGCAACTTGTATCATGCCGGAGTTTGATTTTCACCATAGGGTTTCATTGATCGCTTACTCGGCAACTTGTATGAAGCAGGATTTCTACTTTCCCCTTAGCGCTTCATTGATCGTGTACTCTTGAGTGTAGATTCGGGCTGAGAATGACGCAGCCATGGGAAAAGTTGACAGTTAAGCCCTATCTAGTGACAGCCCATCATAGACTAGCTGGGTGATCTTGCAAACTTGTACCATGTCGGAGTTTGATTTTCCCCATAGGGTTTTCATTGATCGTGTACTCTTGAGTGTAGCTCGGGCTGAGAAGGTCGCAGCCATGTGAAAGTTGACAGTTAAGCCTATCTAGTGACAACCCATCATAGGCTAGCTGGGTGATCTTGCAACTTGTATCATGCCGGAGTTTGATTTTCACCATAGGGTTTCATTGATTGCTTACTCGGCAACTTGTATGAAGCAGGATTTCTACTTTCCCCTTAGCGCTTCATTGATCGTGTACTCTTGAGTGTAGCTCGGGCTGAGAATGACGCAGCCATGGGAAAGTTGACAGTTAAGCCTATCTAGTGACAGCCCATCATATGCTAGCTGGGTGAGCTTGCAACTTCTACCATGTCGGAGTTTGATTTTCCCCATAGGGTTTCATTGATCGTGTACTCTTGAGTGTAGCTCGGGCTGAGAAGGTCGCAGCCATGGGAAAGTTGACAGTTAAGCCTATCTAGTGACAACCCATCATAGGCTAGCTGGGTGATCTTGCAACTTGTATCATGCCGGAGTTTGATTTTCACCATAGGGTTTCATTGATCGCTTACTCGGCAACTTGTATGAAGCAGGATTTCTACTTTCCCCTTAGCGCTTCATTGATCGTGTACTCTTGAGTGTAGCTCGGGCTGAGAATGACGCAGCCATGGGAAAGTTGACAGTTAAGCCTATCTAGTGACAGCCCATCATAGGCTAGCTGGGTGAGCTTGCAACTTCTACCATGTCGGAGTTTGATTTTCCCCATAGGGTTTCATTGATCGTGTACTCTTGAGTGTAGCTCGGGCTGAGAAGGTCGCAGCCATGGGAAAGTTGACAGTTAAGCCTATCTAGTGACAACCCATCATAGGCTAGCTGGGTGATCTTGCAACTTGTATCATGCCGGAGTTTGATTTTCACCATAGGGTTTCATTGATCGCTTACTCGGCAACTTGTATCAAGCAGGATTTCTACTTTCACCTTAGCGCTTCATTGATCGTGTACTCTTGAGTGTAGCTCGGGCTGAGAATGACGCAGCCATGGGAAAGTTGACAGTTAAGCCTATCTAGTGACAGCCCATCATAGGCTAGCTGGGTGAGCTTGCAACTTCTACCATGTCGGAGTTTGATTTTCCCCATAGGGTTTCATTGATCGTGTACTCTTGAGTGTAACTCGGGCTGAGAAGGTCGCAGCCATGGGAAAGTTGACAGTTAAGCCTATCTAGTGACAGCCCATCATAGGCTAGCTGGGTGAGCTTGCATCTTGTACCATGTCGGAGTTTGATTTTCCCCATAGGGTTTCATTGATCGTGTACTCTTGAGTGTAGCTCGGGCTGAGAAGGTCGCAGCCATGGGAAAGTTGACAGTTAAGCCTATCTAGTGACAACCCATCATAGGCTAGCTGGGTGATCTTGCAACTTGTATCATGCCGGAGATTGATTTTCACCATAGGGTTTCATTGATCGCTTACTCGGCAACTTGTATCAAGCATGATTTCTACTTTCCCCTTAGCGCTTCATTGATCGTGTACTCTTGAGTGTAGATCGGGCTGAGAATGACGCAGCCATGGGAAAGTTGACAGTTAAGCCTATCTAGTGACAGCCCATCATAGGCTAGCTGGGTGATCTTGCAACTTGTACCATGTCGGAGTTTGATTTTCCCCATAGGGTTTCATTGATCGTGTACTCTTGAGTGTAGCTCGGTCTGAGAAGGTCGCAGCCATGTGAAAGTTGACAGTTAAGCCTATCTAGTGACAACCCATCATAGGCTAGCTGGGTGATCTTGCAACTTGTATCATGCCGGAGTTTGATTTTCACCATAGGGTTTCATTGATCGCTTACTCGGCAACTTGTATGAAGCAGGATTTCTACTTTCCCCTTAGCGCTTCATTGTTCGTGTACTCTTGAGTGTAGCTCGGGCTGAGAATGACGCAGCCATGGGAAAGTTGACAGTTAAGCCTATCTAGTGACAGCCCATCATAGGCTAGTTGGGTGAGCTTGCAACTTCTACCATGTCGGAGTTTGATTTTGCCATAGGGTTTCATTGATCGTGTACTCTTGAGTGTAACTCGGGCTGAGAAGGTCGCAGCCATGGGAAAGTTGACAGTTAAGCCTATCTAGTGACAGCCCATCATAGGCTAGCTGGGTGAGCTTGCAACTTCTACCATGTCGGAGTTTGATTTTCCCCATAGGGTTTCATTGATCGTGTACTCTTGAGTGTAACTCGGGCTGAGAAGGTCGCAGCCATGGGAAAGTTGACAGTTAAGCCTATCTAGTGACAGCCCATCATAGGCTAGCTGGGTGAGCTTGCAGCTTGTACCATGTCGGAGTTTGATTTTCCCCATAGGGTTTCATTGATCGTGTACTCTTGAGTGTAGCACGGGCTGAGAAGGTCGCAGCCATGGGAAAGTTGACAGTTAAGCCTATCTAGTGACAACCCATCATAGGCTAGCTGGGTGATCTTGCAACTTGTATCATGCCGGAGTTTGATTTTCACCATAGGGTTTCATTGATCGCTTACTCGGCAACTTGTATCAAGCAGGATTTCTACTTTCCCCTTAGCGCTTCATTGATCGTGTACTATTGAGTGTAGATCGGGCTGAGAATGACGCAGCCATGGGAAAGTTGACAGTTAAGCCTATCTAGTGACAGCCCATCATAGGCTAGCTGGGTGATCTTGCAACTTGTACCATGTCGGAGTCTGATTTTCCCCATAGGGTTTCATTGATCGTGTACTCTTGAGTGTAGCTCGGGCTGAGAAGGTCGCAGCCATGGGAAAGTTGACAGTTAAGCCTATCTAGTGACAGCCCATCATAGGCTAGCTGGGTGAGCTTGCAACTTGTACCATGTCGGAGTTTGATTTTCCCCATAGGTTTTCATTGATCGTGTACTCTTGAGTGTAGCTCGGGCTGAGAAGGTCGCAGCCATGGGAAAGTTGACAGTTAAGCCTATCTAGTGACAACCCATCATAGACTAGCTGGGTGATCTTGCAACTTGTATCATGCCGGAGTTTGATTTTCACCATAGGGTTTCATTGATCGCTTACTCGGCATCTTGTATGAAGCAGGATTTCTACTTTCCCCTTAGCGCTTCATTGATCGTGTACTCTTGAGTGTAGCTCGGGCTGAGAATGACGCAGCCATGGGAAAGTTGACAGTTAAGCCTATCTAGTGACAGCCCATCATATGCTAGCTGGGTGAGCTTGCAACTTCTACCATGTCGGAGTTTGATTTTCCCCATAGGGTTTCATTGATCGTGTACTCTTGAGTGTAGCTCGGGCTGAGAAGGTCGCAGCCATGGGAAAGTTGACAGTTAAGCCTATCTAGTGACAACCCATCATAGGCTAGCTGGGTGATCTTGCAACTTGTATCATGCCGGAGTTTGATTTTCACCATAGGGTTTCATTGATTGCTTACTCGGCAACTTGTATGAAGCAGGATTTCTACTTTCCCCTTAGCGCTTCATTGATCGTGTACTCTTGAGTGTAGCTCGGGCTGAGAATGACGCAGCCATGGGAAAGTTGACAGTTAAGCCTATCTAGTGACAGCCCATCATAGGCTAGCTGGGTGAGCTTGCAACTTCTACCATGTCGGAGTTTGATTTTCCCCATAGGGTTTCATTGATCGTGTACTCTTGAGTGTAGCTCGGGCTGAGAAGGTCGCAGCCATGGGAAAGTTGACAGTTAAGCCTATCTAGTGACAACCCATCATAGGCTAGCTGGGTGATCTTGCAACTTGTATCATGCCGGAGTTTGATTTTCACCATAGGGTTTCATTGATCGCTTACTCGGCAACTTGTATGAAGCAGGATTTCTACTTTCCCCTTAGCGCTTCATTGATCGTGTACTCTTGAGTGTAGCTCGGGCTGAGAATGACGCAGCCATGGGAAAGTTGACAGTTAAGCCTATCTAGTGACAGCCCATCATAGGCTAGCTGGGTGAGCTTGCAACTTCTACCATGTCGGAGTTTGATTTTCCCCATAGGGTTTCATTGATCGTGTACTCTTGAGTGTAACTCGGGCTGAGAAGGTCGCAGCCATGGGAAAGTTGACAGTTAAGCCTATCTAGTGACAGCCCATCATAGGCTAGCTGGGTGAGCTTGCATCTTGTACCATGTCGGAGTTTGATTTTCCCCATAGGGTTTCATTGATCGTGTACTCTTGAGTGTAACTCGGGCTGAGAAGGTCGCAGCCATGGGAAAGTTGACAGTTAAGCCTATCTAGTGACAGCCCATCATAGGCTAGCTGGGTGAGCTTGGAACTTCTACCATGTCGGAGTTTGATTTTCCCCATAGGGTTTCATTGATCGTGTACTCTTGAGTGTAACTCGGGCTGAGAAGGTCGCAGCCATGGGAAAGTTGACAGTTAAGCCTATCTAGTGACAGCCCATCATAGGCTAGCTGGGTGATCTTGCAACTTGTATCATGCCGGAGATTGATTTTCACCATAGGGTTTCATTGATCGCTTACCCGGCAACTTGTATCAAGCAGGATTTCTACTTTCCCCTTAGCGCTTCATTGATCGTCTACTCTTGAGTGTAGATCGGGCTGAGAATGACGCAGCCATGGGAAAGTTGACAGTTAAGCCTATCTATTGACAGCCCATCATAGGCTAGCTGGGTGATCTTGCAACTTGTACCATGTCGGAGTTTGATTTTCCCCATAGGGTTTCATTGATCGTGTACTCTTGAGTGTAGCTCGGGCTAAGAAGGTCGCAGCCATGGGAAAGTTGACAGTTAAGCCTATCTAGTGACAACCCATCATAGGCTAGCTGGGTGATCTTGCAACTTGTATCATGCCGGAGTTTGATTTTCACCATAGGGTTTCATTGATCGCTTACTCGGCAACTTGTATGAAGCAGGATTTCTACTTTCCCCTTAGCGCTTCATTGATCGTGTACTCTTGAGTGTAGCTCGGGCTGAGAATGACGCAGCCATGGGAAAGTTGACAGTTAAGCCTATCTAGTGACAGCCCATCATAGGCTAGCTGGGTGAGCTTGCAACTTCTACCATGTCGGAGTTTGATTTTCCCCATAGGGTTTCATTGATCGTGTACTCTTGAGTGTAGCTCGGGCTGAGAAGGTCGCAGCCATGGGAAAATTGACAGTTAAGCCTATCTAGTGACAACCCATCATAGGCTAGCTGGGTGATCTTGCAACTTGTATCATGCCGGAGTTTGATTTTCACCATAGGGTTTCATTGATCGCTTACTCGGCAACTTGTATCAAGCAGGATTTCTACTTTCCCCTTAGCGCTTCATTGATCGTGTACTCTTGAGTGTAGATCGGGCTGAGAATGACGCAGCCATGGGAAAGTTGACAGTTAAGCCTATCTAGTGACAGCCCATCATAGACTAGCTGGGTGATCTTGCAACTTGTACCATGTCGGAGTTTGATTTTCCCCATAGGGTTTCATTGATCGTGTACTCTTGAGTGTAGCTCGGGCTGAGAAGGTCGCAGCCATGTGAAAGTTGACAGTTAAGCCTATCTAGTGACAACCCATCATAGGCTAGCTGGGTGATCTTGCAACTTGTATCATGCCGGAGTTTGATTTTCACCATAGGGTTTCATTGATTGCTTACTCGGCAACTTGTATGAAGCAGGATTTCTACTTTCCCCTTAGCGCTTCATTGATCGTGTACTCTTGAGTGTAGCTCGGGCTGAGAATGACGCAGCCATGGGAAAGTTGACAGTTAAGCCTATCTAGTGACAGCCCATCATATGCTAGCTGGGTGAGCTTGCAACTTCTACCATGTCGGAGTTTGATTTTCCCCATAGGGTTTCATTGATCGTGTACTCTTGAGTGTAGCTCGGGCTGAGAAGGTCGCAGCCATGGGAAAGTTGACAGTTAAGCCTATCTAGTGACAACCCATCATAGGCTAGCTGGGTGATCTTGCAACTTGTATCATGCCGGAGTTTGATTTTCACCATAGGGTTTCATTGATCGCTTACTCGGCAACTTGTATGAAGCAGGATTTCTACTTTCCCCTTAGCGCTTCATTGATCGTGTACTCTTGAGTGTAGCTCGGGCTGAGAATGACGCAGCCATGGGAAAGTTGACAGTTAAGCCTATCTAGTGACAGCCCATCATAGGCTAGCTGGGTGAGCTTGCAACTTCTACCATGTCGGAGTTTGATTTTCCCCATAGGGTTTCATTGATCGTGTACTCTTGAGTGTAGCTCGGGCTGAGAAGGTCGCAGCCATGGGAAAGTTGACAGTTAAGCCTATCTAGTGACAACCCATCATAGGCTAGCTGGGTGATCTTGCAACTTGTATCATGCCGGAGTTTGATTTTCACCATAGGGTTTCATTGATCGCTTACTCGGCAACTTGTATCAAGCAGGATTTCTACTTTCCCCTTAGCGCTTCATTGATCGTGTACTCTTGAGTGTAGATCGGGCTGAGAATGACGCAGCCATGGGAAAGTTGACAGTTAAGCCTATCTAGTGACAGCCCATCATAGGCTAGCTGGGTGATCTTGCAACTTGTACCATGTCGGAGTTTGATTTTCCCCATAGGGTTTCATTGATCGTGTACTCTTGAGTGTAGCTCGGGCTGAGAAGGTAGCAGCCATGTGAAAGTTGACAGTTAAGCCTATCTAGTGACAACCCATCATAGGCTAGCTGGGTGATCTTGCAACTTGTATCATGCCGGAGTTTGATTTTCACCATAGGGTTTCATTGATTGCTTACTCGGCAACTTGTATGAAGCAGGATTTCTACTTTCCCCTTAGCGCTTCATTGATCGTGTACTCTTGAGTGTAGCTCGGGCTGAGAAGGTCGCAGCCATGGGAAAGTTGACAGTTAAGCCTATCTAGTGACAACCCATCATAGGCTAGCTGGGTGATCTTGCAACTTGTATCATGCCGGAGTTTGATTTTCACCATAGGGTTTCATTGATCGTGTACTCTTGAGTGTAGCTCGGGCTGAGAAGGTCGCAGCCATGGGAAAGTTGACAGTTAAGCCTATCTAGTGACAACCCATCATAGGCTAGCTGGGTGATCTTGCAACTTGTATCATGCCGGAGTTTGATTTTCACCATAGGGTTTCATTGATCGCTTACTCGGCAACTTGTATGAAGCAGGATTTCTACTTTCCCCTTAGCGCTTCATTGATCGTGTACTCTTGAGTGTAGCTCGGGCTGAGAATGACGCAGCCATGGGAAAGTTGACAGTTAAGCCTATCTAGTGACAGCCCATCATAGGCTAGCTGGGTGAGCTTGCAACTTCTACCATGTCGGAGTTTGATTTTCCCCATAGGGTTTCATTGATCGTGTACTCTTGAGTGTAACTCGGGCTGAGAAGGTCGCAGCCATGGGAAAGTTGACAGTTAAGCCTATCTAGTGACAGCCCATCATAGGCTAGCTGGGTGAGCTTGCATCTTGTACCATGTCGGAGTTTGATTTTCCCCATAGGGTTTCATTGATCGTGTACTCTTGAGTGTAACTCGGGCTGAGAAGGTCGCAGCCATGGGAAAGTTGACAGTTAAGCCTATCTAGTGACAGCCCATCATAGGCTAGCTGGGTGAGCTTGGAACTTCTACCATGTCGGAGTTTGATTTTCCCCATAGGGTTTCATTGATCGTGTACTCTTGAGTGTAACTCGGGCTGAGAAGGTCGCAGCCATGGGAAAGTTGACAGTTAAGCCTATCTAGTGACAGCCCATCATAGGCTAGCTGGGTGAGCTTGCAGCTTGTACCATGTCGGAGTTTGATTTTCCCCATAGGGTTTCATTGATCGTGTACTCTTGAGTGTAGCTCGGGCTGAGAAGGTCGCAGCCATGGGAAAGTTGACAGTTAAGCCTATCTAGTGACAACCCATCATAGGCTAGCTGGGTGATCTTGCAACTTGTATCATGCCGGAGATTGATTTTCACCATAGGGTTTCATTGATCGCTTACCCGGCAACTTGTATCAAGCAGGATTTCTACTTTCCCCTTAGCGCTTCATTGATCGTCTACTCTTGAGTGTAGATCGGGCTGAGAATGACGCAGCCATGGGAAAGTTGACAGTTAAGCCTATCTATTGACAGCCCATCATAGGCTAGCTGGGTGATCTTGCAACTTGTACCATGTCGGAGTTTGATTTTCCCCATAGGGTTTCATTGATCGTGTACTCTTGAGTGTAGCTCGGGCTAAGAAGGTCGCAGCCATGGGAAAGTTGACAGTTAAGCCTATCTAGTGACAACCCATCATAGGCTAGCTGGGTGATCTTGCAACTTGTATCATGCCGGAGTTTGATTTTCACCATAGGGTTTCATTGATCGCTTACTCGGCAACTTGTATGAAGCAGGATTTCTACTTTCCCCTTAGCGCTTCATTGATCGTGTACTCTTGAGTGTAGCTCGGGCTGAGAATGACGCAGCCATGGGAAAGTTGACAGTTAAGCCTATCTAGTGACAGCCCATCATAGGCTAGCTGGGTGAGCTTGCAACTTCTACCATGTCGGAGTTTGATTTTCCCCATAGGGTTTCATTGATCGTGTACTCTTGAGTGTAGCTCGGGCTGAGAAGGTCGCAGCCATGGGAAAATTGACAGTTAAGCCTATCTAGTGACAACCCATCATAGGCTAGCTGGGTGATCTTGCAACTTGTATCATGCCGGAGTTTGATTTTCACCATAGGGTTTCATTGATCGCTTACTCGGCAACTTGTATGAAGCAGGATTTCTACTTTCCCCTTAGCGCTTCATTGATCGTGTACTCTTGAGTGTAGCTCGGGCTGAGAATGACGCAGCCATGGGAAAGTTGACAGTTAAGCCTATCTAGTGACAGCCCATCATAGGCTAGCTGGGTGAGCTTGCAACTTCTACCATGTCGGAGTTTGATTTTCCCCATAGGGTTTCATTGATCGTGTACTCTTGAGTGTAGCTCGGGCTGAGAAGGTAGCAGCCATGGGAAAGTTGACAGTTAAGCCTATCTAGTGACAACCCATCATAGGCTAGCTGGGTGATCTTGCAACTTGTATCATGCCGGAGATTGATTTTCACCATAAGGTTTCATTGATCGCTTACTCGGCAACTTGTATCAAGCATGATTTCTACTTTCCCCTTAGCGCTTCATTGATCGTGTACTCTTGAGTGTAGATCGGGCTGAGAATGACGCAGCCATGGGAAAGTTGACAGTTAAGCCTATCTAGTGACAGCCCATCATAGGCTAGCTGGGTGATCTTGCAACTTGTACCATGTCGGAGTTTGATTTTCCCCATAGGGTTTCATTGATCGTGTACTCTTGAGTGTAGCTCGGGCTGAGAAGGTCGCAGCCATGTGAAAGTTGACAGTTAAGCCTATCTAGTGACAACCCATCATAGGCTAGCTGGGTGATCTTGCAACTTGTATCATGCCGGAGTTTGATTTTCACCATAGGGTTTCATTGATCGCTTACTCGGCAACTTGTATGAAGCAGGATTTCTACTTTCCCCTTAGCGCTTCATTGTTCGTGTACTCTTGAGTGTAGCTCGGGCTGAGAATGACGCAGCCATGGGAAAGTTGACAGTTAAGCCTATCTAGTGACAGCCCATCATAGGCTAGTTGGGTGAGCTTGCAACTTCTACCATGTCGGAGTTTGATTTTGCCATAGGGTTTCATTGATCGTGTACTCTTGAGTGTAACTCGGGCTGAGAAGGTCGCAGCCATGGGAAAGTTGACAGTTAAGCCTATCTAGTGACAGCCCATCATAGGCTAGCTGGGTGAGCTTGCAGCTTGTACCATGTCGGAGTTTGATTTTCCCCATAGGGTTTCATTGATCGTGTACTCTTGAGTGTAGCACGGGCTGAGAAGGTCGCAGCCATGGGAAAGTTGACAGTTAAGCCTATCTAGTGACAACCCATCATAGGCTAGCTGGGTGATCTTGCAACTTGTATCATGCCGGAGTTTGATTTTCACCATAGGGTTTCATTGATCGCTTACTCGGCAACTTGTATCAAGCAGGATTTCTACTTTCCCCTTAGCGCTTCATTGATCGTGTACTATTGAGTGTAGATCGGGCTGAGAATGACGCAGCCATGGGAAAGTTGACAGTTAAGCCTATCTAGTGACAGCCCATCATAGGCTAGCTGGGTGATCTTGCAACTTGTACCATGTCGGAGTCTGATTTTCCCCATAGGGTTTCATTGATCGTGTACTCTTGAGTGTAGCTCGGGCTGAGAAGGTCGCAGCCATGGGAAAGTTGACAGTTAAGCCTATCTAGTGACAGCCCATCATAGGCTAGCTGGGTGAGCTTGCAACTTGTACCATGTCGGAGTTTGATTTTCCCCATAGGTTTTCATTGATCGTGTACTCTTGAGTGTAGCTCGGGCTGAGAAGGTCGCAGCCATGGGAAAGTTGACAGTTAAGCCTATCTAGTGACAACCCATCATAGACTAGCTGGGTGATCTTGCAACTTGTATCATGCCGGAGTTTGATTTTCACCATAGGGTTTCATTGATCGCTTACTCGGCAACTTGTATGAAGCAGGATTTCTACTTTCCCCTTAGCGCTTCATTGATCGTGTACTCTTGAGTGTAGCTCGGGCTGAGAATGACGCAGCCATGGGAAAGTTGACAGTTAAGCCTATCTAGTGACAGCCCATCATATGCTAGCTGGGTGAGCTTGCAACTTCTACCATGTCGGAGTTTGATTTTCCCCATAGGGTTTCATTGATCGTGTACTCTTGAGTGTAGCTCGGGCTGAGAAGGTCGCAGCCATGGGAAAGTTGACAGTTAAGCCTATCTAGTGACAACCCATCATAGGCTAGCTGGGTGATCTTGCAACTTGTATCATGCCGGAGTTTGATTTTCACCATAGGGTTTCATTGATCGCTTACTCGGCAACTTGTATGAAGCAGGATTTCTACTTTCCCCTTAGCGCTTCATTGATCGTGTACTCTTGAGTGTAGCTCGGGCTGAGAATGACGCAGCCATGGGAAAGTTGACAGTTAAGCCTATCTAGTGACAGCCCATCATAGGCTAGCTGGGTGAGCTTGCAACTTCTACCATGTCGGAGTTTGATTTTCCCCATAGGGTTTCATTGATCGTGTACTCTTGAGTGTAGCTCGGGCTGAGAAGGTCGCAGCCATGGGAAAGTTGACAGTTAAGCCTATCTAGTGACAACCCATCATAGGCTAGCTGGGTTATCTTGCAACTTGTATCATGCCGGAGTTTGATTTTCACCATAGGGTTTCATTGATCGCTTACTCGGCAACTTGTATGAAGCAGGATTTCTACTTTCCCCTTAGCGCTTCATTGATCGTGTACTCTTGAGTGTAGCTCGGGCTGAGAATGACGCAGCCATGGGAAAGTTGACAGTTAAGCCTATCTAGTGACAGCCCATCATAGGCTAGCTGGGTGAGCTTGCAACTTCTACCATGTCGGAGTTTGATTTTCCCCATAGGGTTTCATTGATCGTGTACTCTTGAGTGTAGCTCGGGCTGAGAAGGTCGCAGCCATGGGAAAATTGACAGTTAAGCCTATCTAGTGACAACCCATCATAGGCTAGCTGGGTGATCTTGCAACTTGTATCATGCCGGAGTTTGATTTTCACCATAGGGTTTCATTGATCGCTTACTCGGCAACTTGTATCAAGCAGGATTTCTACTTTCCCCTTAGCGCTTCATTGATCGTGTACTCTTGAGTGTAGATCGGGCTGAGAATGACGCAGCCATGGGAAAGTTGACAGTTAAGCCTATCTAGTGACAACCCATCATAGGCTAGCTGGGTGATCTTGCAACTTGTATCATGCCGGAGTTTGATTTTCACCATAGGGTTTCATTGATTGCTTACTCGGCAACTTGTATGAAGCAGGATTTCTACTTTCCCCTTAGCGCTTCATTGATCGTGTACTCTTGAGTGTAGCTCGGGCTGAGAAGGTCGCAGCCATGTGAAAGTTGACAGTTAAGCCTATCTAGTGACAACCCATCATAGGCTAGCTGGGTGATCTTGCAACTTGTATCATGCCGGAGTTTGATTTTCACCATAGGGTTTCATTGATTGCTTACTCGGCAACTTGTATGAAGCAGGATTTCTACTTTCCCCTTAGCGCTTCATTGATCGTGTACTCTTGAGTGTAGCTCGGGCTGAGAATGACGCAGCCATGGGAAAGTTGACAGTTAAGCCTATCTAGTGACAGCCCATCATATGCTAGCTGGGTGAGCTTGCAACTTCTACCATGTCGGAGTTTGATTTTCCCCATAGGGTTTCATTGATCGTGTACTCTTGAGTGTAGCTCGGGCTGAGAAGGTCGCAGCCATGGGAAAGTTGACAGTTAAGCCTATCTAGTGACAACCCATCATAGGCTAGCTGGGTGATCTTGCAACTTGTATCATGCCGGAGTTTGATTTTCACCATAGGGTTTCATTGATTGCTTACTCGGCAACTTGTATGAAGCAGGATTTCTACTTTCCCCTTAGCGCTTCATTGATCGTGTACTCTTGAGTGTAGCTCGGGCTGAGAATGACGCAGCCATGGGAAAGTTGACAGTTAAGCCTATCTAGTGACAGCCCATCATAGGCTAGCTGGGTGAGCTTGCAACTTCTACCATGTCGGAGTTTGATTTTCCCCATAGGGTTTCATTGATCGTGTACTCTTGAGTGTAGCTCGGGCTGAGAAGGTCGCAGCCATGGGAAAGTTGACAGTTAAGCCTATCTAGTGACAACCCATCATAGGCTAGCTGGGTGATCTTGCAACTTGTATCATGCCGGAGTTTGATTTTCACCATAGGGTTTCATTGATCGCTTACTCGGCAACTTGTATGAAGCAGGATTTCTACTTTCCCCTTAGCGCTTCATTGATCGTGTACTCTTGAGTGTAGCTCGGGCTGAGAATGACGCAGCCATGGGAAAGTTGACAGTTAAGCCTATCTAGTGACAGCCCATCATAGGCTAGCTGGGTGAGCTTGCAACTTCTACCATGTCGGAGTTTGATTTTCCCCATAGGGTTTCATTGATCGTGTACTCTTGAGTGTAGCTCGGGCTGAGAAGGTCGCAGCCATGGGAAAGTTGACAGTTAAGCCTATCTAGTGACAACCCATCATAGGCTAGCTGGGTGATCTTGCAACTTGTATCATGCCGGAGTTTGATTTTCACCATAGGGTTTCATTGATCGCTTACTCGGCAACTTGTATGAAGCAGGATTTCTACTTTCCCCTTAGCGCTTCATTGATCGTGTACTCTTGAGTGTAGCTCGGGCTGAGAATGACGCAGCCATGGGAAAGTTGACAGTTAAGCCTATCTAGTGACAGCCCATCATAGGCTAGCTGGGTGAGCTTGCAACTTCTACCATGTCGGAGTTTGATTTTCCCCATAGGGTTTCATTGATCGTGTACTCTTGAGTGTAGCTCGGGCTGAGAAGGTCGCAGCCATGGGAAAGTTGACAGTTAAGCCTATCTAGTGACAACCCATCATAGGCTAGCTGGGTGATCTTGCAACTTGTATCATGCCGGAGTTTGATTTTCACCATAAGGTTTCATTGATCGCTTACTCGGCAACTTGTATCAAGCAGGATTTCTACTTTCCCCTTAGCGCTTTATTGATCGTGTACTCTTGAGTGTAGATCGGGCTGAGAATGACGCAGCCATGGGAAAGTTGACAGTTAAGCCTATCTAGTGACAGCCCATCATATGCTAGCTGGGTGAGCTTGCAACTTCTACCATGTCGGAGTTTGATTTTCCCCATAGGGTTTCATTGATCGTGTACTCTTGAGTGTAGCTCGGGCTGAGAAGGTCGCAGCCATGGGAAAGTTGACAGTTAAGCCTATCTAGTGACAACCCATCATAGGCTAGCTGGGTGATCTTGCAACTTGTATCATGCCGGAGTTTGATTTTCACCATAGGGTTTCATTGATCGCTTACTCGGCAACTTGTATGAAGCAGGATTTCTGCTTTCCCCTTAGCGCTTCATTGATCGTGTACTCTTGAGTGTAGCTCGGGCTGAGAATGACGCAGCCATGGGAAAGTAGACAGTTAAGCCTATCTAGTGACAGCCCATCATAGGCTAGCTGGGTGAGCTTGCAACTTCTACCATGTCGGAGTTTGATTTTCCCCATAGGGTTTCATTGATCGTGTACTCTTGAGTGTAGCTCGGGCTGAGAAGGTCGCAGCCATGGGAAAGTTGACAGTTAAGCCTATCTAGTGACAACCCATCATAGGCTAGCTGGGTGATCTTGCAACTTGTATCATGCCGGAGTTTGATTTTCACCATAGGGTTTCATTGATTGCTTACTCGGCAACTTGTATGAAGCAGGATTTCTACTTTCCCCTTAGCGCTTCATTGATCGTGTACTCTTGAGTGTAGCTCGGGCTGAGAATGACGCAGCCATGGGAAAGTTGACAGTTAAGCCTATCTAGTGACAGCCCATCATAGGCTAGCTGGGTGAGCTTGGAACTTCTACCATGTCGGAGTTTGATTTTCCCCATAGGGTTTCATTGATCGTGTACTCTTGAGTGTAACTCGGGCTGAGAAGGTCGCAGCCATGGGAAAGTTGACAGTTAAGCCTATCTAGTGACAGCCCATCATAGGCTAGCTGGGTGAGCTTGCAGCTTGTACCATGTCGGAGTTTGATTTTCCCCATAGGGTTTCATTGATCGTGTACTCTTGAGTGTAGCTCGGGCTGAGAAGGTCGCAGCCATGGGAAAGTTGACAGTTAAGCCTATCTAGTGACAACCCATCATAGGCTAGCTGGGTGATCTTGCAACTTGTATCATGCCGGAGATTGATTTTCACCATAGGGTTTCATTGATCGCTTACCCGGCAACTTGTATCAAGCAGGATTTCTACTTTCCCCTTAGCGCTTCATTGATCGTCTACTCTTGAGTGTAGATCGGGCTGAGAATGACGCAGCCATGGGAAAGTTGACAGTTAAGCCTATCTATTGACAGCCCATCATAGGCTAGCTGGGTGATCTTGCAACTTGTACCATGTCGGAGTTTGATTTTCCCCATAGGGTTTCATTGATCGTGTACTCTTGAGTGTAGCTCGGGCTAAGAAGGTCGCAGCCATGGGAAAGTTGACAGTTAAGCCTATCTAGTGACAACCCATCATAGGCTAGCTGGGTGATCTTGCAACTTGTATCATGCCGGAGTTTGATTTTCACCATAGGGTTTCATTGATCGCTTACTCGGCAACTTGTATGAAGCAGGATTTCTACTTTCCCCTTAGCGCTTCATTGATCGTGTACTCTTGAGTGTAGCTCGGGCTGAGAATGACGCAGCCATGGGAAAGTTGACAGTTAAGCCTATCTAGTGACAGCCCATCATAGGCTAGCTGGGTGAGCTTGCAACTTCTACCATGTCGGAGTTTGATTTTCCCCATAGGGTTTCATTGATCGTGTACTCTTGAGTGTAGCTCGGGCTGAGAAGGTCGCAGCCATGGGAAAATTGACAGTTAAGCCTATCTAGTGACAACCCATCATAGGCTAGCTGGGTGATCTTGCAACTTGTATCATGCCGGAGTTTGATTTTCACCATAGGGTTTCATTGATCGCTTACTCGGCAACTTGTATCAAGCAGGATTTCTACTTTCCCCTTAGCGCTTCATTGATCGTGTACTCTTGAGTGTAGATCGGGCTGAGAATGACGCAGCCATGGGAAAGTTGACAGTTAAGCCTATCTAGTGACAGCCCATCATAGACTAGCTGGGTGATCTTGCAACTTGTACCATGTCGGAGTTTGATTTTCCCCATAGGGTTTCATTGATCGTGTACTCTTGAGTGTAGCTCGGGCTGAGAAGGTCGCAGCCATGTGAAAGTTGACAGTTAAGCCTATCTAGTGACAACCCATCATAGGCTAGCTGGGTGATCTTGCAACTTGTATCATGCCGGAGTTTGATTTTCACCATAGGGTTTCATTGATTGCTTACTCGGCAACTTGTATGAAGCAGGATTTCTACTTTCCCCTTAGCGCTTCATTGATCGTGTACTCTTGAGTGTAGCTCGGGCTGAGAATGACGCAGCCATGGGAAAGTTGACAGTTAAGCCTATCTAGTGACAGCCCATCATATGCTAGCTGGGTGAGCTTGCAACTTCTACCATGTCGGAGTTTGATTTTCCCCATAGGGTTTCATTGATCGTGTACTCTTGAGTGTAGCTCGGGCTGAGAAGGTCGCAGCCATGGGAAAGTTGACAGTTAAGCCTATCTAGTGACAACCCATCATAGGCTAGCTGGGTGATCTTGCAACTTGTATCATGCCGGAGTTTGATTTTCACCATAGGGTTTCATTGATCGCTTACTCGGCAACTTGTATGAAGCAGGATTTCTGCTTTCCCCTTAGCGCTTCATTGATCGTGTACTCTTGAGTGTAGCTCGGGCTGAGAATGACGCAGCCATGGGAAAGTAGACAGTTAAGCCTATCTAGTGACAGCCCATCATAGGCTAGCTGGGTGAGCTTGCAACTTCTACCATGTCGGAGTTTGATTTTCCCCATAGGGTTTCATTGATCGTGTACTCTTGAGTGTAGCTCGGGCTGAGAAGGTCGCAGCCATGGGAAAGTTGACAGTTAAGCCTATCTAGTGACAACCCATCATAGGCTAGCTGGGTGATCTTGCAACTTGTATCATGCCGGAGTTTGATTTTCACCATAGGGTTTCATTGATCGCTTACTCGGCAACTTGTATGAAGCAGGATTTCTACTTTCCCCTTAGCGCTTCATTGATCGTGTACTCTTGAGTGTAGCTCGGGCTGAGAATGACGCAGCCATGGGAAAGTTGACAGTTAAGCCTATCTAGTGACAGCCCATCATAGGCTAGCTGGGTGAGCTTGCAACTTCTACCATGTCGGAGTTTGATTTTCCCCATAGGGTTTCATTGATCGTGTACTCTTGAGTGTAGCTCGGGCTGAGAAGGTCGCAGCCATGGGAAAGTTGACAGTTAAGCCTATCTAGTGACAACCCATCATAGGCTAGCTGGGTGATCTTGCAACTTGTATCATGCCGGAGTTTGATTTTCACCATAGGGTTTCATTGATCGCTTACTCGGCAACTTGTATCAAGCAGGATTTCTACTTTCCCCTTAGCGCTTTATTGATCGTGTACTCTTGAGTGTAGATCGGGCTGAGAATGACGCAGCCATGGGAAAGTTGACAGTTAAGCCTATCTAGTGACAGCCCATCATATGCTAGCTGGGTGAGCTTGCAACTTCTACCATGTCGGAGTTTGATTTTCCCCATAGGGTTTCATTGATCGTGTACTCTTGAGTGTAGCTCGGGCTGAGAAGGTCGCAGCCATGGGAAAGTTGACAGTTAAGCCTATCTAGTGACAACCCATCATAGGCTAGCTGGGTGATCTTGCAACTTGTATCATGCCGGAGTTTGATTTTCACCATAGGGTTTCATTGATCGCTTACTCGGCAACTTGTATGAAGCAGGATTTCTGCTTTCCCCTTAGCGCTTCATTGATCGTGTACTCTTGAGTGTAGCTCGGGCTGAGAATGACGCAGCCATGGGAAAGTAGACAGTTAAGCCTATCTAGTGACAGCCCATCATAGGCTAGCTGGGTGAGCTTGCAACTTCTACCATGTCGGAGTTTGATTTTCCCCATAGGGTTTCATTGATCGTGTACTCTTGAGTGTAGCTCGGGCTGAGAAGGTCGCAGCCATGGGAAAGTTGACAGTTAAGCCTATCTAGTGACAACCCATCATAGGCTAGCTGGGTGATCTTGCAACTTGTATCATGCCGGAGTTTGATTTTCACCATAGGGTTTCATTGATTGCTTACTCGGCAACTTGTATGAAGCAGGATTTCTACTTTCCCCTTAGCGCTTCATTGATCGTGTACTCTTGAGTGTAGCTCGGGCTGAGAATGACGCAGCCATGGGAAAGTTGACAGTTAAGCCTATCTAGTGACAGCCCATCATAGGCTAGCTGGGTGAGCTTGGAACTTCTACCATGTCGGAGTTTGATTTTCCCCATAGGGTTTCATTGATCGTGTACTCTTGAGTGTAACTCGGGCTGAGAAGGTCGCAGCCATGGGAAAGTTGACAGTTAAGCCTATCTAGTGACAGCCCATCATAGGCTAGCTGGGTGACCTTGCAGCTTGTACCATGTCGGAGTTTGATTTTCCCCATAGGGTTTCATTGATCGTGTACTCTTGAGTGTAGCTCGGGCTGAGAAGGTCGCAGCCATGGGAAAGTTGACAGTTAAGCCTATCTAGTGACAACCCATCATAGGCTAGCTGGGTGATCTTGCAACTTGTATCATGCCGGAGATTGATTTTCACCATAGGGTTTCATTGATCGCTTACCCGGCAACTTGTATCAAGCAGGATTTCTACTTTCCCCTTAGCGCTTCATTGATCGTTTACTCTTGAGTGTAGATCGGGCTGAGAATGACGCAGCCATGGGAAAGTTGACAGTTAAGCCTATCTATTGACAGCCCATCATAGGCTAGCTGGGTGATCTTGCAACTTGTACCATGTCGGAGTTTGATTTTCCCCATAGGGTTTCATTGATCGTGTACTCTTGAGTGTAGCTCGGGCTAAGAAGGTCGCAGCCATGGGAAAGTTGACAGTTAAGCCTATCTAGTGACAACCCATCATAGGCTAGCTGGGTGATCTTGCAACTTGTATCATGCCGGAGTTTGATTTTCACCATAGGGTTTCATTGATCGCTTACTCGGCAACTTGTATGAAGCAGGATTTCTACTTTCCCCTTAGCGCTTCATTGATCGTGTACTCTTGAGTGTAGCTCGGGCTGAGAATGACGCACCCATGGGAAAGTTGACAGTTAAGCCTATCTAGTGACAGCCCATCATAGGCTAGCTGGGTGAGCTTGCAACTTCTACCATGTCGGAGTTTGATTTTCCCCATAGGGTTTCATTGATCGTGTACTCTTGAGTGTAGCTCGGGCTGAGAAGGTCGCAGCCATGGGAAAATTGACAGTTAAGCCTATCTAGTGACAACCCATCATAGGCTAGCTGGGTGATCTTGCAACTTGTATCATGCCGGAGTTTGATTTTCACCATAGGGTTTCATTGATCGCTTACTCGGCAACTTGTATCAAGCAGGATTTCTACTTTCCCCTTAGCGCTTCATTGATCGTGTACTCTTGAGTGTAGATCGGGCTGAGAATGACGCAGCCATGGGAAAGTTGACAGTTAAGCCTATCTAGTGACAACCCATCATAGGCTAGCTGGGTGATCTTGCAACTTGTATCATGCCGGAGTTTGATTTTCACCATAGGGTTTCATTGATTGCTTACTCGGCAACTTGTATGAAGCAGGATTTCTACTTTCCCCTTAGCGCTTCATTGATCGTGTACTCTTGAGTGTAGCTCGGGCTGAGAAGGTCGCAGCCATGTGAAAGTTGACAGTTAAGCCTATCTAGTGACAACCCATCATAGGCTAGCTGGGTGATCTTGCAACTTGTATCATGCCGGAGTTTGATTTTCACCATAGGGTTTCATTGATTGCTTACTCGGCAACTTGTATGAAGCAGGATTTCTACTTTCCCCTTAGCGCTTCATTGATCGTGTACTCTTGAGTGTAGCTCGGGCTGAGAATGACGCAGCCATGGGAAAGTTGACAGTTAAGCCTATCTAGTGACAGCCCATCATATGCTAGCTGGGTGAGCTTGCAACTTCTACCATGTCGGAGTTTGATTTTCCCCATAGGGTTTCATTGATCGTGTACTCTTGAGTGTAGCTCGGGCTGAGAAGGTCGCAGCCATGGGAAAGTTGACAGTTAAGCCTATCTAGTGACAACCCATCATAGGCTAGCTGGGTGATCTTGCAACTTGTATCATGCCGGAGTTTGATTTTCACCATAGGGTTTCATTGATCGCTTACTCGGCAACTTGTATGAAGCAGGATTTCTGCTTTCCCCTTAGCGCTTCATTGATCGTGTACTCTTGAGTGTAGCTCGGGCTGAGAATGACGCAGCCATGGGAAAGTTGACAGTTAAGCCTATCTAGTGACAGCCCATCATAGGCTAGCTGGGTGAGCTTGCAACTTCTACCATGTCGGAGTTTGATTTTCCCCATAGGGTTTCATTGATCGTGTACTCTTGAGTGTAGCTCGGGCTGAGAAGGTCGCAGCCATGGGAAAGTTGACAGTTAAGCCTATCTAGTGACAACCCATCATAGGCTAGCTGGGTGATCTTGCAACTTGTATCATGCCGGAGTTTGATTTTCACCATAGGGTTTCATTGATCGCTTACTCGGCAACTTGTATCAAGCAGGATTTCTACTTTCCCCTTAGCGCTTCATTGATCGTGTACTCTTGAGTGTAGATCGGGCTGAGAATGACGCAGCCATGGGAAAGTTGACAGTTAAGCCTATCTAGTGACAGCCCATCATAGGCTAGCTGGGTGATCTTGCAACTTGTACCATGTCGGAGTTTGATTTTCCCCATAGGGTTTCATTGATCGTGTACTCTTGAGTGTAGCTCGGGCTGAGAAGGTAGCAGCCATGTGAAAGTTGACAGTTAAGCCTATCTAGTGACAACCCATCATAGGCTAGCTGGGTGATCTTGCAACTTGTATCATGCCGGAGTTTGATTTTCACCATAGGGTTTCATTGATTGCTTACTCGGCAACTTGTATGAAGCAGGATTTCTACTTTCCCCTTAGCGCTTCATTGATCGTGTACTCTTGAGTGTAGCTCGGGCTGAGAATGACGCAGCCATGGGAAAGTTGACAGTTAAGCCTATCTAGTGACAGCCCATCATAGGCTAGCTGGGTGAGCTTGCAACTTCTACCATGTCGGAGTTTGATTTTCCCCATAGGGTTTCATTGATCGTGTACTCTTGAGTGTAGCTCGGGCTGAGAAGGTCGCAGCCATGGGAAAGTTGACAGTTAAGCCTATCTAGTGACAACCCATCATAGGCTAGCTGGGTGATCTTGCAACTTGTATCATGCCGGAGTTTGATTTTCACCATAGGGTTTCATTGATCGCTTACTCGGCAACTTGTATCAAGCAGGATTTCTACTTTCACCTTAGCGCTTCATTGATCGTGTACTCTTGAGTGTAGCTCGGGCTGAGAATGACGCAGCCATGGGAAAGTTGACAGTTAAGCCTATCTAGTGACAGCCCATCATAGGCTAGCTGGGTGAGCTTGCAACTTCTACCATGTCGGAGTTTGATTTTCCCCATAGGGTTTCATTGATCGTGTACTCTTGAGTGTAACTCGGGCTGAGAAGGTCGCAGCCATGGGAAAGTTGACAGTTAAGCCTATCTAGTGACAGCCCATCATAGGCTAGCTGGGTGAGCTTGCATCTTGTACCATGTCGGAGTTTGATTTTCCCCATAGGGTTTCATTGATCGTGTACTCTTGAGTGTAGCTCGGGCTGAGAAGGTCGCAGCCATGTGAAAGTTGACAGTTAAGCCTATCTAGTGACAACCCATCATAGGCTAGCTGGGTGATCTTGCAACTTGTATCATGCCGGAGTTTGATTTTCACCATAGGGTTTCATTGATTGCTTACTCGGCAACTTGTATGAAGCAGGATTTCTACTTTCCCCTTAGCGCTTCATTGATCGTGTACTCTTGAGTGTAGCTCGGGCTGAGAATGACGCAGCCATGGGAAAGTTGACAGTTAAGCCTATCTAGTGACAGCCCATCATATGCTAGCTGGGTGAGCTTGCAACTTCTACCATGTCGGAGTTTGATTTTCCCCATAGGGTTTCATTGATCGTGTACTCTTGAGTGTAGCTCGGGCTGAGAAGGTCGCAGCCATGGGAAAGTTGACAGTTAAGCCTATCTAGTGACAACCCATCATAGGCTAGCTGGGTGATCTTGCAACTTGTATCATGCCGGAGTTTGATTTTCACCATAGGGTTTCATTGATCGCTTACTCGGCAACTTGTATGAAGCAGGATTTCTGCTTTCCCCTTAGCGCTTCATTGATCGTGTACTCTTGAGTGTAGCTCGGGCTGAGAATGACGCAGCCATGGGAAAGTTGACAGTTAAGCCTATCTAGTGACAGCCCATCATAGGCTAGCTGGGTGAGCTTGCAACTTCTACCATGTCGGAGTTTGATTTTCCCCATAGGGTTTCATTGATCGTGTACTCTTGAGTGTAGCTCGGGCTGAGAAGGTCGCAGCCATGGGAAAGTTGACAGTTAAGCCTATCTAGTGACAACCCATCATAGGCTAGCTGGGTGATCTTGCAACTTGTATCATGCCGGAGTTTGATTTTCACCATAGGGTTTCATTGATCGCTTACTCGGCAACTTGTATCAAGCAGGATTTCTACTTTCCCCTTAGCGCTTCATTGATCGTGTACTCTTGAGTGTAGATCGGGCTGAGAATGACGCAGCCATGGGAAAGTTGACAGTTAAGCCTATCTAGTGACAGCCCATCATAGGCTAGCTGGGTGATCTTGCAACTTGTACCATGTCGGAGTTTGATTTTCCCCATAGGGTTTCATTGATCGTGTACTCTTGAGTGTAGCTCGGGCTGAGAAGGTAGCAGCCATGTGAAAGTTGACAGTTAAGCCTATCTAGTGACAACCCATCATAGGCTAGCTGGGTGATCTTGCAACTTGTATCATGCCGGAGTTTGATTTTCACCATAGGGTTTCATTGATTGCTTACTCGGCAACTTGTATGAAGCAGGATTTCTACTTTCCCCTTAGCGCTTCATTGATCGTGTACTCTTGAGTGTAGCTCGGGCTGAGAATGACGCAGCCATGGGAAAGTTGACAGTTAAGCCTATCTAGTGACAGCCCATCATAGGCTAGCTGGGTGAGCTTGCAACTTCTACCATGTCGGAGTTTGATTTTCCCCATAGGGTTTCATTGATCGTGTACTCTTGAGTGTAGCTCGGGCTGAGAAGGTCGCAGCCATGGGAAAGTTGACAGTTAAGCCTATCTAGTGACAACCCATCATAGGCTAGCTGGGTGATCTTGCAACTTGTATCATGCCGGAGTTTGATTTTCACCATAGGGTTTCATTGATCGCTTACTCGGCAACTTGTATCAAGCAGGATTTCTACTTTCACCTTAGCGCTTCATTGATCGTGTACTCTTGAGTGTAGCTCGGGCTGAGAATGACGCAGCCATGGGAAAGTTGACAGTTAAGCCTATCTAGTGACAGCCCATCATAGGCTAGCTGGGTGAGCTTGCAACTTCTACCATGTCGGAGTTTGATTTTCCCCATAGGGTTTCATTGATCGTGTACTCTTGAGTGTAACTCGGGCTGAGAAGGTCGCAGCCATGGGAAAGTTGACAGTTAAGCCTATCTAGTGACAGCCCATCATAGGCTAGCTGGGTGAGCTTGCATCTTGTACCATGTCGGAGTTTGATTTTCCCCATAGGGTTTCATTGATCGTGTACTCTTGAGTGTAGCTCGGGCTGAGAAGGTCGCAGCCATGGGAAAGTTGACAGTTAAGCCTATCTAGTGACAACCCATCATAGGCTAGCTGGGTGATCTTGCAACTTGTATCATGCCGGAGTTTGATTTTCACCATAGGGTTTCATTGATCGCTTACTCGGCAACTTGTATGAAGCAGGATTTCTACTTTCCCCTTAGCGCTTCATTGATCGTGTACTCTTGAGTGTAGCTCGGGCTGAGAATGACGCAGCCATGGGAAAGTTGACAGTTAAGCCTATCTAGTGACAGCCCATCATAGGCTAGCTGGGTGAGCTTGCAACTTCTACCATGTCGGAGTTTGATTTTCCCCATAGGGTTTCATTGATCGTGTACTCTTGAGTGTAGCTCGGGCTGAGAAGGTCGCAGCCATGGGAAAATTGACAGTTAAGCCTATCTAGTGACAACCCATCATAGGCTAGCTGGGTGATCTTGCAACTTGTATCATGCCGGAGTTTGATTTTCACCATAGGGTTTCATTGATCGCTTACTCGGCAACTTGTATCAAGCAGGATTTCTACTTTCCCCTTAGCGCTTCATTGATCGTGTACTCTTGAGTGTAGATCGGGCTGAGAATGACGCAGCCATGGGAAAGTTGACAGTTAAGCCTATCTAGTGACAACCCATCATAGGCTAGCTGGGTGATCTTGCAACTTGTATCATGCCGGAGTTTGATTTTCACCATAGGGTTTCATTGATTGCTTACTCGGCAACTTGTATGAAGCAGGATTTCTACTTTCCCCTTAGCGCTTCATTGATCGTGTACTCTTGAGTGTAGCTCGGGCTGAGAAGGTCGCAGCCATGTGAAAGTTGACAGTTAAGCCTATCTAGTGACAACCCATCATAGGCTAGCTGGGTGATCTTGCAACTTGTATCATGCCGGAGTTTGATTTTCACCATAGGGTTTCATTGATTGCTTACTCGGCAACTTGTATGAAGCAGGATTTCTACTTTCCCCTTAGCGCTTCATTGATCGTGTACTCTTGAGTGTAGCTCGGGCTGAGAATGACGCAGCCATGGGAAAGTTGACAGTTAAGCCTATCTAGTGACAGCCCATCATATGCTAGCTGGGTGAGCTTGCAACTTCTACCATGTCGGAGTTTGATTTTCCCCATAGGGTTTCATTGATCGTGTACTCTTGAGTGTAGCTCGGGCTGAGAAGGTCGCAGCCATGGGAAAGTTGACAGTTAAGCCTATCTAGTGACAACCCATCATAGGCTAGCTGGGTGATCTTGCAACTTGTATCATGCCGGAGTTTGATTTTCACCATAGGGTTTCATTGATCGCTTACTCGGCAACTTGTATGAAGCAGGATTTCTGCTTTCCCCTTAGCGCTTCATTGATCGTGTACTCTTGAGTGTAGCTCGGGCTGAGAATGACGCAGCCATGGGAAAGTTGACAGTTAAGCCTATCTAGTGACAGCCCATCATAGGCTAGCTGGGTGAGCTTGCAACTTCTACCATGTCGGAGTTTGATTTTCCCCATAGGGTTTCATTGATCGTGTACTCTTGAGTGTAGCTCGGGCTGAGAAGGTCGCAGCCATGGGAAAGTTGACAGTTAAGCCTATCTAGTGACAACCCATCATAGGCTAGCTGGGTGATCTTGCAACTTGTATCATGCCGGAGTTTGATTTTCACCATAGGGTTTCATTGATTGCTTACTCGGCAACTTGTATGAAGCAGGATTTCTACTTTCCCCTTAGCGCTTCATTGATCGTGTACTCTTGAGTGTAGCTCGGGCTGAGAATGACGCAGCCATGGGAAAGTTGACAGTTAAGCCTATCTAGTGACAGCCCATCATAGGCTAGCTGGGTGAGCTTGCAACTTCTACCATGTCGGAGTTTGATTTTCCCCATAGGGTTTCATTGATCGTGTACTCTTGAGTGTAGCTCGGGCTGAGAAGGTCGCAGCCATGGGAAAGTTGACAGTTAAGCCTATCTAGTGACAACCCATCATAGGCTAGCTGGGTGATCTTGCAACTTGTATCATGCCGGAGTTTGATTTTCACCATAGGGTTTCATTGATCGCTTACTCGGCAACTTGTATGAAGCAGGATTTCTGCTTTCCCCTTAGCGCTTCATTGATCGTGTACTCTTGAGTGTAGCTCGGGCTGAGAATGACGCAGCCATGGGAAAGTAGACAGTTAAGCCTATCTAGTGACAGCCCATCATAGGCTAGCTGGGTGAGCTTGCAACTTCTACCATGTCGGAGTTTGATTTTCCCCATAGGGTTTCATTGATCGTGTACTCTTGAGTGTAGCTCGGGCTGAGAAGGTCGCAGCCATGGGAAAGTTGACAGTTAAGCCTATCTAGTGACAACCCATCATAGGCTAGCTGGGTGATCTTGCAACTTGTATCATGCCGGAGTTTGATTTTCACCATAGGGTTTCATTGATCGCTTACTCGGCAACTTGTATGAAGCAGGATTTCTACTTTCCCCTTAGCGCTTCATTGATCGTGTACTCTTGAGTGTAGCTCGGGCTGAGAATGACGCAGCCATGGGAAAGTTGACAGTTAAGCCTATCTAGTGACAGCCCATCATAGGCTAGCTGGGTGAGCTTGCAACTTCTACCATGTCGGAGTTTGATTTTCCCCATAGGGTTTCATTGATCGTGTACTCTTGAGTGTAGCTCGGGCTGAGAAGGTCGCAGCCATGGGAAAGTTGACAGTTAAGCCTATCTAGTGACAACCCATCATAGGCTAGCTGGGTGATCTTGCAACTTGTATCATGCCGGAGTTTGATTTTCACCATAGGGTTTCATTGATCGCTTACTCGGCAACTTGTATCAAGCAGGATTTCTACTTTCCCCTTAGCGCTTTATTGATCGTGTACTCTTGAGTGTAGATCGGGCTGAGAATGACGCAGCCATGGGAAAGTTGACAGTTAAGCCTATCTAGTGACAGCCCATCATATGCTAGCTGGGTGAGCTTGCAACTTCTACCATGTCGGAGTTTGATTTTCCCCATAGGGTTTCATTGATCGTGTACTCTTGAGTGTAGCTCGGGCTGAGAAGGTCGCAGCCATGGGAAAGTTGACAGTTAAGCCTATCTAGTGACAACCCATCATAGGCTAGCTGGGTGATCTTGCAACTTGTATCATGCCGGAGTTTGATTTTCACCATAGGGTTTCATTGATCGCTTACTCGGCAACTTGTATGAAGCAGGATTTCTGCTTTCCCCTTAGCGCTTCATTGATCGTGTACTCTTGAGTGTAGCTCGGGCTGAGAATGACGCAGCCATGGGAAAGTAGACAGTTAAGCCTATCTAGTGACAGCCCATCATAGGCTAGCTGGGTGAGCTTGCAACTTCTACCATGTCGGAGTTTGATTTTCCCCATAGGGTTTCATTGATCGTGTACTCTTGAGTGTAGCTCGGGCTGAGAAGGTCGCAGCCATGGGAAAGTTGACAGTTAAGCCTATCTAGTGACAACCCATCATAGGCTAGCTGGGTGATCTTGCAACTTGTATCATGCCGGAGTTTGATTTTCACCATAGGGTTTCATTGATTGCTTACTCGGCAACTTGTATGAAGCAGGATTTCTACTTTCCCCTTAGCGCTTCATTGATCGTGTACTCTTGAGTGTAGCTCGGGCTGAGAATGACGCAGCCATGGGAAAGTTGACAGTTAAGCCTATCTAGTGACAGCCCATCATAGGCTAGCTGGGTGAGCTTGGAACTTCTACCATGTCGGAGTTTGATTTTCCCCATAGGGTTTCATTGATCGTGTACTCTTGAGTGTAACTCGGGCTGAGAAGGTCGCAGCCATGGGAAAGTTGACAGTTAAGCCTATCTAGTGACAGCCCATCATAGGCTAGCTGGGTGAGCTTGCAGCTTGTACCATGTCGGAGTTTGATTTTCCCCATAGGGTTTCATTGATCGTGTACTCTTGAGTGTAGCTCGGGCTGAGAAGGTCGCAGCCATGGGAAAGTTGACAGTTAAGCCTATCTAGTGACAACCCATCATAGGCTAGCTGGGTGATCTTGCAACTTGTATCATGCCGGAGATTGATTTTCACCATAGGGTTTCATTGATCGCTTACCCGGCAACTTGTATCAAGCAGGATTTCTACTTTCCCCTTAGCGCTTCATTGATCGTCTACTCTTGAGTGTAGATCGGGCTGAGAATGACGCAGCCATGGGAAAGTTGACAGTTAAGCCTATCTATTGACAGCCCATCATAGGCTAGCTGGGTGATCTTGCAACTTGTACCATGTCGGAGTTTGATTTTCCCCATAGGGTTTCATTGATCGTGTACTCTTGAGTGTAGCTCGGGCTAAGAAGGTCGCAGCCATGGGAAAGTTGACAGTTAAGCCTATCTAGTGACAACCCATCATAGGCTAGCTGGGTGATCTTGCAACTTGTATCATGCCGGAGTTTGATTTTCACCATAGGGTTTCATTGATCGCTTACTCGGCAACTTGTATGAAGCAGGATTTCTACTTTCCCCTTAGCGCTTCATTGATCGTGTACTCTTGAGTGTAGCTCGGGCTGAGAATGACGCACCCATGGGAAAGTTGACAGTTAAGCCTATCTAGTGACAGCCCATCATAGGCTAGCTGGGTGAGCTTGCAACTTCTACCATGTCGGAGTTTGATTTTCCCCATAGGGTTTCATTGATCGTGTACTCTTGAGTGTAGCTCGGGCTGAGAAGGTCGCAGCCATGGGAAAATTGACAGTTAAGCCTATCTAGTGACAACCCATCATAGGCTAGCTGGGTGATCTTGCAACTTGTATCATGCCGGAGTTTGATTTTCACCATAGGGTTTCATTGATCGCTTACTCGGCAACTTGTATCAAGCAGGATTTCTACTTTCCCCTTAGCGCTTCATTGATCGTGTACTCTTGAGTGTAGATCGGGCTGAGAATGACGCAGCCATGGGAAAGTTGACAGTTAAGCCTATCTAGTGACAACCCATCATAGGCTAGCTGGGTGATCTTGCAACTTGTATCATGCCGGAGTTTGATTTTCACCATAGGGTTTCATTGATTGCTTACTCGGCAACTTGTATGAAGCAGGATTTCTACTTTCCCCTTAGCGCTTCATTGATCGTGTACTCTTGAGTGTAGCTCGGGCTGAGAAGGTCGCAGCCATGTGAAAGTTGACAGTTAAGCCTATCTAGTGACAACCCATCATAGGCTAGCTGGGTGATCTTGCAACTTGTATCATGCCGGAGTTTGATTTTCACCATAGGGTT
>NW_027440652.1:0-74223 GCF_031893055.1 Leptodactylus fuscus | reverse complement strand
TCCTAATAGTTTAATACACAGCACCCCCCTAATAGCTTAATACACAGCAACCCCTAATAGTTTAATACACAGCACCCCCCTAATTGTTTAATACACAGCACCCCCCTAATAGCTTAATACACAGCACCCCCTAATAGTTTAATACACAGCACCCCCAATAGTGTTATACACAGCACCCCTCTAATAGTTTAATACGCAGCACCCCCCTAATAGTGTTATACACAGCACCCCTAATAGTGTTATACACAGCACCCCCCTAATAGTGTTATACACAGCACCCCCTAATAGTTTAATACACAGCACCCCCTAATAGTGTTATACACAGCACCCCCCTAATAGTGTTATACACAGCACCCCCCTAATAGTTTAATACACAGCACCCCCCTAATAGTGTTATACACAGCACCCCCCTAATAGTTTAATACACAGCACCCCCCTAATAGTGTTATACACAGCACCCCTCTAATAGTGTTATACACAGCACTCCCCTAATAGTTTAATACACAGCACCCCCCTAATAGTGTTATACACAGCACCCCCCTAATAGTGTTATACACAGCACCCCCCTAATAGTGTTATACACAGCACCCCCCTAATAGTTTAATACACAGCACCCCCCTAATAGTGTTATACACAGCACCCCCCTAATAGTTTAATACACAGCACCCCCCTAATAGTGTTATACACAGCACCCCCCTAATAGTTTAATACACAGCACCCCCTAATAGTTTAATACACAGCACCCCCCTAATAGTGTTATACACAGCACCCCCCTAATAGTGTTCTACACAGCACCCTCTAATAGTTTAATACACAGCACCCCCTAATAGTGTTATACACAGCACCCCCCTAATAGTTTAATACACAGCACCCCCTAATAGTTTAATACACAGCACCCCCCCTAATAGTTTAATACACAGCACCCCCCTAATAGTGTTATACACAGCACCCCCCTAATAGTGTAATACACAGCACCCCCCTAATAGTGTTATACACAGCACCCACCTAATAGTGTTATACACAGCACCCCCCTAATAGTTTAATACACAGCACCCCCCTAATAGTGTTATACACAGCACCCCCCTAATAGTTTAATACACAGCACTCCCCTAATAGTGTTATACACAGCACCCCCCTAATAGTGTTATACACAGCACCCCCCTAATAGTTTAATACACAGCACCCCCCTAATAGTTTAATACACAGCACCCCCCTAATAGCTTAATACACAGCACCCCCTAATAGTTTAATACACAGCACCCCCCAATAGTGTTATACACAGCACCCCTCTAATAGTTTAATACACAGCACCCCCCTAATAGCTTAATACACAGCACCCCCTAATAGTTTAATACACAGCACCCCCCTAATAGTGTTATACACAGCACCCCCCTAATAGTGTTCTACACAGCACCCTCTAATAGTTTAATACACAGCACCCCCCTAATAGTTTAATACACAGCACCCCCTAATAGTTTAATACACAGCACCCCCCTATTAGTTTAATAGACAGCACCCCCCTAATAGTTTAATAGACAGCAACCCCCTAATAGTTTAATAGACAGCACACCCCTAATAGTTTAATAGACAGCACACCCCTAATAGTTTAATACACAGCACCCCCTAATAGTGTTATACACAGCACCCGCTAATAGTGTTATACACAGCACCCCCCTAATAGTGTTATACACAGCACCCCTCTAATAGTGTTATACACAGCACCCCCTAATAGTTTAATACACAGCACCCCCTAATAGTGTTATACACAGCACCCCCCTAATAGTTTAATACACAGCACCCCCCTAATAGTTTAATACACAGCACCCCCCTAATAGTGTTATACACAGCACCCCCCTAATAGTTTAATAGACAGCACCCCCCTAATAGTTTAATAGACAGCACCCCCCTAATAGTTTAATAGACAGCAACCCCCTAATAGTTTAATAGACAGCACCCCCCTAATAGTTTAATAGACAGCACCCCCCTAATAGTTTAATAGACAGCACCGCCCTAATAGTTTAATACACAGCACCCCCCTAATAGTGTAATACACAGCACCCCCCTAATAGTTTAATACACAGCACCCCCCTAATAGTTTAATACACAGCACCCCCCTAATAGTGTTATACACAGCACCCCCCTAATAGTGTTATACACAGCACCCCCTAATAGTTTAATACACAGCACCCCCCTAATAGTTTAATACACAGCACCCCCCTAATAGTTTAATACACAGCACCCCCTAATAGTTTAATACACAGCACCCCCCAATAGTGTTATACACAGCACCCCTCTAATAGTTTAATACACAGCACCCCCTAATAGTGTTATACACAGCACCCCCTAATAGTGTTATACACAGCACCCCCCTAATAGTGTTATACACAGCACCCCCCTAATAGTGTTATACACAGCACCCCCTAATAGTTTAATACACAGTACCCCCTAATAGTGTTATACACAGCACCCCCCTAATAGTGTTATACACAGCACCCCCCTAATAGTTTAATACACAGCACCCCCCTAATAGTGTAATACACAGCACCCCCCCTAATAGTGTTATACACAGCACCCCCTAATAGTTTAATAAACAGCATCCCCCTAATAGTTTAATACACAGCACCCCCTAAAAGTGTTATACACAGCACCCCCCTAATAGTTTAATACACAGCACCCCCCTAATAGTGTTATACACAGCACCCCCCTAATAGTTTAATGCACAGCACCCTCCTAATAGTTTAATGCACAGCACCCCCCTAATAGTTTAATGCACAGCACCCCCCTAATAGTGTTATGCACAGCACCCCCCTAATAGTTTAATGCACAGCACCCCCCTAATAGTGTTATACACAGCACCCCCCTAATAGTGTTATACACAGAACCCCCCTAATAGTTTAATACACAGCACCCCCCTAATAGCTTAATACACAGCACCCCCTAATAGTTTAATACACAGCACCCCCCTAATAGTTTAATACACAGCACCCCCCTAATAGCTTAATACACAGCACCCCCTAATAGTTTAATACACAGCACCCCCCAATAGTGTTATACACAGCACCCCTCTAATAGTTTAATACACAGCACCCCCCTAATAGTTTAATACACAGCACCCCCCTAATAGTGTTATACACAGCACCCCCCTAATAGTGTTATACACAGCACCCCCCTAATAATTTAATACACAGCACCCCCCTAATAGTGTTATACACAGCACCCCCCTAATAGTGTTATACACAGCACCCCCCCTAATAGTGTTATACACAGCACCCCCCCTAATAGTTTAATACACAGCACCCCCCTAATAGTTTAATACACAGCACCCCCCTAATAGTGTTATACACAGCACCCCCCTAATAGTTTAATACACAGCATCCCCTAATAGTTTAATACACAGCACCCCCCTAATAGTGTTATACACAGCACCCCCCTAATAGTGTTCTACACAGCACCCTCTAATAGTTTAATACACAGCACCCCCTAATAGTGTTATACACAGCACCCCCCTAATAGTTTAGTACACAGCACCCCCTAATAGTTTAATACACAGCACCCTCCTAATAGTTTAATACACAGCACCCTCTAATAGTGTTATACACAGCACCCCCTAATAGTTTAATACACAGCACCCCCCTATTAGTGTTATACACAGCACCCCCCTAATAGTTTAATACACAGCACCCCCTAATAGTTTAATACATCACCCCCCTAATAGTTTAATACACAGCACCCCCTAATAGTGTTATACACAGCACCCCCTAATAGTTTAATACACAGCACCCCCCTAATAGTGTTATACACAGCACCCCCCTAATAGTTTAATGCACAGCACCCTCCTAATAGTTTAATGCACAGCACCCCCCTAATAGTTTAATGCACAGAACCCCCCTAATAGTGTTATGCACAGCACCCCCTAATAGTTTAATGCACAGCACCCCCCTAATAGTGTTATACACAGCACCCCCCTAATAGTGTTATACACAGCACCTCCCTAATAGTTTAATACACAGCACCCCCCTAATAGCTTAATACACAGCAACCCCTAATAGTTTAATACACAGCACCCCCCTAATAGTTTAATACACAGCACCCCCCTAATAGCTTAATACACAGCACCCCCTAATAGTTTAATACACAGCACCCCCCAATAGTGTTATACACAGCACCCCTCTAATAGTTTAATACGCAGCACCCCCCTAATAGTGTTATACACAGCACCCCCTAATAGTGTTATACACAGCACCCCCCTAATAGTGTTATACACAGCACCCCCTAATAGTTTAATACACAGCACCCCCTAATAGTGTTATACACAGCACCCCCCTAATAGTTTAATACACAGCACCCCCCTAATAGTGTTATACACAGCACCCCCCTAATAGTTTAATACACAGCACCCCCCTAATAGTGTTATACACAGCACCCCCCTAATAGTGTTATACACAGCACCCCCCAAATAGTTTAATACACAGCACCCCCCTAATAGTGTTATACACATCACCCCCCTAATAGTGTTATACACTGCACCCCCCTAATAGTGTTATACACAGCACCCCCCTAATAGTTTAATACACAGCACCCCCCTAATAGTGTTATACACAGCACCCCCCTAATAGTTTAATACACAGCACCCCCTAATAGTGTTATACACAGCACCCCCCTAATAGTTTAATACACAGCACCCCCTAATAGTTTAATACACAGCACCCCCCTAATAGTGTTATACACAGCACCCCCCTAATAGTGTTCTACACAGCACCCTCTAATAGTTTAATACACAGCACCCCCCTAATAGTGTTATACACAGCACCCCCCTAATAGTTTAATACACAGCACCCCCTAATAGTTTAATACACAGCACCCCCCTAATAGTTTAATACACAGCACCCCCCTAATAGTGTTATACACAGCACCCCCCTAATAGTGTAATACACAGCAACCCCCTAATAGTGTTATACACAGCACCAACCTAATAGTGTTATACACAGCACCCCCCTAATAGTTTAATACACAGCACCCCCCTAATAGTGTTATACACAGCACCCCCCTAATAGTTTAATACACAGCACCCCCCTAATAGTGTTATACACAGCACCCCCCTAATAGTTTAATACACAGCATCCCCTAATAGTTTAATACACAGCACCCCCCTAATAGTGTTATACACAGCACCCCCCTAATAGTTTAATACACAGCACCCCCTAATAGTGTTATACACAGCACCCCCCTAATAGTTTAATACACATCACCCCCTAATAGTTTAATACACAGCACCCCCCTAATAGTGTTATACACAGCACCCCCCTAATAGTGTTCTACACAGCACCCTCTAATAGTTTAATACACAGCACCCCTAATAGTGTTATACACAGCACCCCCCTAATAGTTTAATACACAGCACCCCCTAATAGTTTAATACACAGCACCCCCCTAATAGTTTAATAGACAGCACCCCCCTAATAGTTTAATACACAGCACCCCCCTAATAGTGTTATACACAGCACCCCCTAATAGTGTTATACACAGCACCCCCTAATAGTGTTATACACAGCACCCCTCTAATAGTGTTATACACAGCACCCCCTAATAGTTTAATACACAGCACCCCCTAATAGTGTTATACACAGCACCCCCTAATAGTTTAATACACAGCACCCCCCTAATAGTTTAATACACAGCACCCCCCTAATAGTGTTATACACAGCACCCCCCTAATAGTTTAATAGACAGCACCCCCCTAATAGTTTAAGACAGCAACCCCCTAATAGTTTAATAGACAGCACCCCCCTAATAGTTTAATAGACAGCACACCCCTAATAGTTTAATAGACAGCACCCCCCTAATAGTTTATTAGACAGCACCGCCCTAATAGTTTAATACACAGCACCCCCCTAATAGTGTAATACACAGCACCCCCCTAATAGTTTAATACACAGCACCCCCCTAATAGTTTAATACACAGCACCCCCCTAATAGTGTTATACACAGCACCCCCCTAATAGTGTTATACACAGCACCCCCCTAATAGTGTTATACACAGCACCCCCCTAATAGTTTAATACACAGCACCCCCCTAATAGTTTAATACACAGCACCCCCCTAATAGTTTAATACACAGCACCCCCTAATAGTTTAATACACAGCACCCCCCAATAGTGTTATACACAGCACCCCTCTAATAGTTTAATACACAGCACCCCCCTAATAGTGTTATACACAGCACCCCCTAATAGTGTTATACACAGCACCCCCCTAATAGTGTTATACACAGCACCCCCTAATAGTGTTATACACAGCACCCCCTAATAGTTTAATACACAGTACCCCCTAATAGTGTTATACACAGCACCCCCCTAATAGTGTTATACACAGCACCCCCCTAATAGTTTAATACACAGCACCCCCCTAATAGTGTAATACACAGCACCCCCCCTAATAGTGTTATACACAGCACCCCCTAATAGTTTAATACACAGCATCCCCCTAATAGTTTAATACACAGCACCCCCTAATAGTGTTATACACAGCACCCCCTAATAGTTTAATACACAGCACCCCCCTAATAGTGTTATACACAGCACCCCCCTAATAGTTTAATGCACAGCACCCTCCTAATAGTTTAATGCACAGCACCCCCCTAATAGTTTAATGCACAGCACCCCCCTAATAGTGTTATGCACAGCACCCCCCTAATAGTTTAATGCACAGCACCCCCCTAATGGTGTTATACACAGCACTCCCCTAATAGTGTTATACACAGCACCCCCCTAATAGCTTAATACACAGCACCCCCTAATAGTTTAATACACAGCACCCCCCTAATAGTTTAATACACAGCACCCCTCTAATAGCTTAATACACAGCACCCCCTAATAGTTTAATACACAGCACCCCACAATAGTGTTATACACAGCATCCCTCTAATAGTTTAATACACAGCACCCCCTAATAGTGTTATACACAGCACCCCCCTAATAGTGTTATACACAGCACCCCCTAATAGTTTAATACACAGCACCCCCTAATAGTGTTATACACAGCACCCCCCTAATTGTGTTATACACAGCACCCCCCTAATAGTTTAATACACAGCACCCCCTAATAGTGTTATACACAGCTCCCCCCTAATAGTTTAATACACAGCACCCCCCTAATAGTGTTATACACAGCACCCCCCTAATAGTTTAATACACAGCAACCCCCTAATAGTGTTATACACAACACCCCCTTAATAGTGTTATACACAGCACCCCCCTATTAGTTTAATACACAGCACCCCCTAATAGTGTTATACACAGCACCCTCCTAATAGTGTTATACACAGCACCCCCCTAATAGTGTTATACACAGCACCCCCCTAATAGTTTAATATACAGCACCCCCCTAATAGTGTCATACACAGCACCCCCTAATAGTTTAATACACAGCACCCACCTAATAGTGTTATACACAGCACTCCCCTAATAGTGTTATACACAGCACCCCCCTAATAGTTTAATACACAGCACCCCCCTAATAGTGTTATACACAGCACCCCACTAATAGTGTTATACACAGCACCCCCCTAATAGTTTAATACACAGCACCCCCCTAATAGTGTTATACACAGCACCCCCCTAATAGTTTAATACACAGCACCCCCTTAATAGTTTAATAAACAGCACCCCCTATTAGTTTAATACACAGCACCCCCTAATAGTGTTATATACAGCACCCCCCTAATAGTGTTATACACAGCACCCCCCTAATCGTGTTATACACAGCACCCCCTAATAGTGTTATACACAGCACCCCCCTATTAGTGTTATACAGAGCACCCCCCTAATATTTAATACACAGCACCCCCCTAATAGTGTTATACACAGCACCCCCCTAATAGTTTAATACACAGCACCCCCTAATAGTGTTATACATAGCATCCCCCTAATAGTTTAATACACAGCACCCCCTAATCGTGTTATACACAGCACCCCCTAATAGTGTTATACACAGCACCCCCCTATTAGTGTTATACAGAGCACCCCCCTAATATTTAATACACAGCACCCCCCTAATAGTGTTATACACAGCACCCCCTAATAGTTTAATACACAGCACCCCCTAATAGTGTTATACATAGCATCCCCCTAATAGTTTAATACACAGCACCCCCCTAATAGTGTTATACACAGCACCCTCCTAATAGTGTTATACACAGCACCCCCCTAATAGTGTTATACACAGCACCCCCCTAATAGTTTAAAATACAGCACCCCCCTAATAGTGTCATACACAGCACCCCCTAATAGTTTAATACACAGCACCCACCTAATAGTGTTATACACAGCACTCCCCTAATAGTGTTATACACAGCACCCCCCTAATAGTTTAATACACAGCACCCCCCTAATAGTGTTATATACAGCACACCACTAATAGTGTTATACACAGCACCCCCCTAATAGTTTAATACACAGCACCCCCCTAGTAGTGTTATACACAGCACCCCACTAATAGTGTTATACACAGCACCCCCCTAATAGTTTAATACACAGCACCCCCCTAATAGTGTTATACACAGCACCCCCCTAATAGTTTAATACACAGCACCCCCTTAATAGTTTAATAAACAGCACCCCCCTATTAGTTTAATACACAGCACCCCCTAATAGTGTTATATACAGCACCCCCCTAATAGTGTTATACACAGCACCCCCCTAATCGTGTTATACACAGCACCCCCTAATAGTGTTATACACAGCACCCCCCTATTAGTGTTATACAGAGCACCCCCCTAATATTTAATACACAGCACCCCCCTAATAGTGTTATACACAGCACCCCCCTAATAGTTTAATACACAGCACCCCCTAATAGTGTTATACATAGCATCCCCCTAATAGTTTATTACACAGCACCCCCTAATAGTTTATTACACAGCACCCCCTAATAGTGTTATACACAGCACCCCCCTAATAGTTTAATACACAGCACCCTCCTAATAGTGTTATACACAGCACCCCCCTAATAGTTTAATGCACAGCACCCTCCTAATAGTTTAATGCACAGCACCCCCCTAATAGTTTAATGCACAGCATCCCCCTAATAGTGTTATGCACAGCACCCCCTAATAGTTTAATGCACAGCACCCCCCTAATAGTGTTATACACAGCACCCCCCTAATAGCTTAATACACAGCAACCCCTAATAGTTTAATACACAGCACCCCCCTAATAGTTTAATACACAGCACCCCCCTAATAGCTTAATACACAGCACCCCCTAATAGTTTAATACACAGCACCCCCCAATAGTGTTATACACAGCACCCCCCTAATAGTTTAATACACAGCACCCCCTTAATAGTTTAATACACAGCACCCCCCTAATAGTGTTATACACAGCACCCCCTAATAGTGTTATATACAGCACCCCCCTAATAGTGTTATACACAGCACCCCCCTAATCGTGTTATACACAGCACCCCCTAATAGTGTTATACACAGCACCCCCCTATTAGTGTTATACAGAGCACCCCCCTAATATTTAATACACAGCACCCCCCTAATAGTGTTATACACAGCACCCCCCTAATAGTTTAATACACAGCACCCCCTAATAGTGTTATACATAGCATCCCCCTAATAGTTTAATACACAGCACCCCCTAATCGTGTTATACACAGCACCCCCTAATAGTGTTATACACAGCACCCCCCTATTAGTGTTATACAGAGCACCCCCCTAATATTTAATACACAGCACCCCCCTAATAGTGTTATACACAGCACCCCCCTAATAGTTTAATACACAGCACCCCCTAATAGTGTTATACATAGCATCCCCCTAATAGTTTAATACACAGCACCCCCCTAATAGTGTTATACACAGCACCCTCCTAATAGTGTTATACACAGCACCCCCCTAATAGTGTTATACACAGCACCCCCCTAATAGTTTAAAATACAGCACCCCCCTAATAGTGTCATACACAGCACCCCCTAATAGTTTAATACACAGCACCCCCCTAATAGTGTTATATACAGCACACCACTAATAGTGTTATACACAGCACCCCCCTAATAGTTTAATACACAGCACCCCCCTAGTAGTGTTATACACAGCACCCCACTAATAGTGTTATACACAGCACCCCCCTAATAGTTTAATACACAGCACCCCCCTAATAGTGTTATACACAGCACCCCCCTAACAGTTTAATACACAGCACCCCCTTAATAGTTTAATAAACAGCACCCCCCTATTAGTTTAATACACAGCACCCCCTAATAGTGTTATATACAGCACCCCCCTAATAGTGTTATAAACAGCACCCCCCTATTAGTGTTATACAGAGCACCCCCCTAATATTTAATACACAGCACCCCCCTAATAGTGTTATACACAGCACCCCCCTAATAGTTTAATACACAGCACCCCCTAATAGTGTTATACATAGCATCCCCCTAATAGTTTAATACACAGCACCCCCTAATAGTTTAATACACAGCACCCCCTAATATTGTTATACACAGCACCCCCTAATAGTTTAATACACAGCACCCTCCTAATAGTGTTATACACAGCACCCCCCTAATAGTTTAATGCACAGCACCCTCCTAATAGTTTAATGCACAGCACCCCCCTAATAGTTTAATGCACAGCATCCCCCTAATAGTGTTATGCACAGCACCCCCTAATAGTTTAATGCACAGCACCCCCCTAATAGTGTTATACACAGCACCCCCCTAATAGCTTAATACACAGCAACCCCTAATAGTTTAATACACAGCACCCCCCTAATAGTTTAATACACAGTACCCCCCCTAATAGCTTAATACACAGCACCCCCTAATAGTTTAATACACAGCACCCCCCAATAGTGTTATACACAGCACCCCTCTAATAGTTTAATACACAGCACCCCCCTAATAGTGTTATACACAGCACCCCCTAATAGTGGTATACACAGCACCCCCCTAATAGTGTTATACACAGCACCCCCTAATAGTTTAATACACAGCACCCCCTACTAGTGTTATACACAGCACCCCCCTAATAGTGTTATGCACAGCACCCCCCTAATAGTTTAATACACAGCACCCCCCTAATAGTGTTATACACAGCACCCCCCTAATAGTTTAAAACACACCCCCCCCAATAGTGTTATACACAGCACCCCTCTAATAGTGTTATACACAGCACCCCCCTAATAGTTTAATACACAGCACCCCCTAATAGTGTTATACACAGCACCCCCCTAATAGTGTTATACACAGAACCCCCCTAATAGTGTTATACACAGCACCCCCCTAATAGTGTTATACACAGCACCCCCCTAATAGTTTAATACACAGCACCCCCCTAATAGTGTTATACACAGCACCCCCATAATAGTTTAATGCACAGCACCCCCCTAATAGTGTTATACACAGCACCCCCCTAATAGTTTAATACACAGCACCCCCTAATAGTTTAATACACAGCACCCCCCTAATAGTGTTATACACAGCACCCCCCTAATAGTGTTCTACACAGCACCCTCTAATAGTTTAATACACAGCACCCCCTAATAGTGTTATACACAGCACCCCCCTAATAGTTTAATACACAGCACCCCCTAATAGTTTAATACATCACCCCCCTAATAGTTTAATACACAGCACCCCCTAATAGTGTTATACACAGCACCCCCCTAATAGTTTAATACACAGCACCCCCCTAATAGTGTTATACACAGCACCCCCCTAATAGTTTAATGCACAGCACCCTCCTAATAGTTTAATGCACAGCACCCCCCTAAGGCCGGGTTCACACGGAGTTACGTGCCGCGAGATTTGGCACGTAGACGCCGCGTGACCCTTTGCGTGCCGTACACGCTCCCATTCATTTCAATGGGAGCGGGGAGCGTATGCGCCGCGCTAGTTTGCGGCCGTGCATTTATTCACGGCCGCAAACTAGCGCGGCGCATACGCTCCCCGCTCCCATTGAAATGAATGGGAGCGTGTACGGCACGCAAAGGGTCACGCGGCGTCTACGTGCCAAATCTCGCGGCACGTAACTCCGTGTGAACCCGGCCTAATAGTTTAATGCACAGAACCCCCCTAATAGTGTTATGCACAGCACCCCCCTAATAGTGTTATGCACAGCACCCCCTAATAGTTTAATGCACAGCACCCCCCTAATAGTGTTATACACAGCACCCCCCTAATAGTGTTATACACAGCACCCCCCTAATAGTTTAATACACAGCACCCCCCTAATAGCTTAATACACAGCAACCCCTAATAGTTTAATACACAGCACCCCCCTAATTGTTTAATACACAGCACCCCCCTAATAGCTTAATACACAGCACCCCCTAATAGTTTAATACACAGCACCCCCCAATAGTGTTATACACAGCACCCCTCTAATAGTTTAATACGCAGCACCCCCCTAATAGTGTTATACACAGCACCCCCTAATAGTGTTATACACAGCACCCCCCTAATAGTGTTATACACAGCACCCCCTAATAGTTTAATACACAGCACCCCCTAATAGTGTTATACACAGCACCCCCCTAATAGTGTTATACACAGCACCCCCCTAATAGTTTAATACACAGCACCCCCCTAATAGTGTTATACACAGCACCCCCCTAATAGTTTAATACACAGCACCCCCCTAATAGTGTTATACACAGCACCCCTCTAATAGTGTTATACACAGCACTCCCCAAATAGTTTAATACACAGCACCCCCCTAATAGTGTTATACACAGCACCCCCCTAATAGTGTTATACACAGCACCCCCCTAATAGTGTTATACACAGCACCCCCCTAATAGTTTAATACACAGCACCCCCCTAATAGTGTTATACACAGCACCCCCCTAATAGTTTAATACACAGCACCCCCTAATAGTGTTATACACAGCACCCCCCTAATAGTTTAATACACAGCACCCCCTAATAGTTTAATACACAGCACCCCCCTAATAGTGTTATACACAGCACCCCCCTAATAGTGTTCTACACAGCACCCTCTAATAGTTTAATACACAGCACCCCCTAATAGTGTTATACACAGCACCCCCCTAATAGTTTAATACACAGCACCCCCTAATAGTTTAATACACAGCACCCCCCTAATAGTTTAATACACAGCACCCCCCTAATAGTGTTATACACAGCACCCCCCTAATAGTGTAATACACAGCACCCCCCTAATAGTGTTATACACAGCACCCACCTAATAGTGTTATACACAGCACCCCCCTAATAGTTTAATACACAGCACCCCCCTAATAGTGTTATACACAGCACCCCCCTAATAGTTTAATACACAGCACCCCCCTAATAGTGTTATACACAGCACCCCCCTAATAGTGTTATACACAGCCCCCCCCTAATAGTTTAATACACAGCACCCCCCTAATAGTTTAATACACAGCACCCCCCTAATAGCTTAATACACAGCACCCCCTAATAGTTTAATACACAGCACCCCCCAATAGTGTTATACACAGCACCCCTCTAATAGTTTAATACACAGCACCCCCCTAATAGCTTAATACACAGCACCCCCTAATAGTTTAATACACAGCACCCCCCTAATAGTGTTATACACAGCACCCCCCTAATAGTGTTCTACACAGCACCCTCTAATAGTTTAATACACAGCACCCCCCTAATAGTTTAATACACAGCACCCCCTAATAGTTTAATACACAGCACCCCCCTATTAGTTTAATAGACAGCACCCCCCTAATAGTTTAATAGACAGCAACCCCCTAATAGTTTAATAGACAGCACACCCCTAATAGTTTAATAGACAGCACACCCCTAATAGTTTAATACACAGCACCCCCCTAATAGTGTTATACACAGCACCCGCTAATAGTGTTATACACAGCACCCCCTAATAGTGTTATACACAGCACCCCTCTAATAGTGTTATACACAGCACCCCCTAATAGTTTAATACACAGCACCCCCTAATAGTGTTATACACAGCACCCCCCTAATAGTTTAATACACAGCACCCCCCTAATAGTTTAATACACAGCACCCCCCTAATAGTGTTATACACAGCACCCCCCTAATAGTTTAATAGACAGCACCCCCCTAATAGTTTAATAGACAGCACCCCCCTAATAGTTTAATAGACAGCAACCCCCTAATAGTTTAATAGACAGCACCCCCCTAATAGTTTAATAGACAGCACACCTCTAATAGTTTAATAGACAGCACCCCCCTAATAGTTTAATAGACAGCACCGCCCTAATAGTTTAATACACAGCACCCCCCTAATAGTGTAATACACAGCACCCCCCTAATAGTTTAATACACAGCACCCCCCTAATAGTTTAATACACAGCACCCCCCTAATAGTGTTATACACAGCACCCCCCTAATAGTGTTATACACAGCACCCCCCTAATAGTTTAATACACAGCACCCCCCTAATAGTTTAATACACAGCACCCCCCTAATAGTTTAATACACAGCACCCCCTAATAGTTTAATACACAGCACCCCCCAATAGTGTTATACACAGCACCCCTCTAATAGTTTAATACACAGCACCCCCTAATAGTGTTATACACAGCACCCCCTAATAGTGTTATACACAGCACCCCCCTAATAGTGTTATACACAGCACCCCCCTAATAGTGTTATACACAGCACCCCCTAATAGTTTAATACACAGTACCCCCTAATAGTGTTATACACAGCACCCCCCTAATAGTGTTATACACAGCACCCCCCTAATAGTTTAATACACAGCACCCCCCTAATAGTGTAATACACAGCACCCCCCCTAATAGTGTTATACACAGCACCCCCTAATAGTTTAATAAACAGCATCCCCCTAATAGTTTAATACACAGCACCCCCTAAAAGTGTTATACACAGCACCCCCCTAATAGTTTAATACACAGCACCCCCCTAATAGTGTTATACACAGCACCCCCCTAATAGTTTAATGCACAGCACCCTCCTAATAGTTTAATGCACAGCACCCCCCTAATAGTTTAATGCACAGCACCCCCCTAATAGTGTTATGCACAGCACCCCCCTAATAGTTTAATGCACAGCACCCCCCTAATAGTGTTATACACAGCACCCCCCTAATAGTGTTATACACAGAACCCCCCTAATAGTTTAATACACAGCACCCCCCTAATAGCTTAATACACAGCACCCCCTAATAGTTTAATACACAGCACCCCCCTAATAGTTTAATACACAGCACCCCCCTAATAGCTTAATACACAGCACCCCCTAATAGTTTAATACACAGCACCCCCCAATAGTGTTATACACAGCACCCCTCTAATAGTTTAATACACAGCACCCCCCTAATAGTTTAATACACAGCACCCCCCTAATAGTGTTATACACAGCACCCCCCTAATAGTGTTATACACAGCACCCCCCTAATAATTTAATACACAGCACCCCCATAATAGTGTTATACACAGCACCCCCCTAATAGTGTTATACACAGCACCCCCCTAATAGTGTTATACACAGCACCCCCCCTAATAGTTTAATACACAGCACCCCCCTAATAGTTTAATACACAGCACCCCCCTAATAGTGTTATACACAGCACCCCCCTAATAGTTTAATACACAGCATCCCCTAATAGTTTAATACACAGCACCCCCCTAATAGTGTTATACACAGCACCCCCCTAATAGTGTTCTACACAGCACCCTCTAATAGTTTAATACACAGCACCCCCTAATAGTGTTATACACAGCACCCCCCTAATAGTTTAGTACACAGCACCCCCTAATAGTTTAATACACAGCACCCTCCTAATAGTTTAATACACAGCACCCTCTAATAGTGTTATACACAGCACCCCCTAATAGTTTAATACACAGCACCCCCCTATTAGTGTTATACACAGCACCCCCCTAATAGTTTAATACACAGCACCCCCTAATAGTTTAATACATCACCCCCCTAATAGTTTAATACACAGCACCCCCTAATAGTGTTATACACAGCACCCCCCTAATAGTTTAATACACAGCACCCCCCTAATAGTGTTATACACAGCACCCCCCTAATAGTTTAATGCACAGCACCCTCCTAATAGTTTAATGCACAGCACCCCCCTAATAGTTTAATGCACAGAACCCCCCTAATAGTGTTATGCACAGCACCCCCTAATAGTTTAATGCACAGCACCCCCCTAATAGTGTTATACACAGCACCCCCCTAATAGTGTTATACACAGCACCTCCCTAATAGTTTAATACACAGCACCCCCCTAATAGCTTAATACACAGCAACCCCTAATAGTTTAATACACAGCACCCCCCTAATAGTTTAATACACAGCACCCCCCTAATAGCTTAATACACAGCACCCCCTAATAGTTTAATACACAGCACCCCCCAATAGTGTTATACACAGCACCCCTCTAATAGTTTAATACGCAGCACCCCCCTAATAGTGTTATACACAGCACCCCCTAATAGTGTTATACACAGCACCCCCCTAATAGTGTTATACACAGCACCCCCTAATAGTTTAATACACAGCACCCCCTAATAGTGTTATACACAGCACCCCCCTAATAGTTTAATACACAGCACCCCCCTAATAGTGTTATACACAGCACCCCCCTAATAGTTTAATACACAGCACCCCCCTAATAGTGTTATACACAGCACCCCCCTAATAGTGTTATACACAGCACCCCCCAAATAGTTTAATACACAGCACCCCCCTAATAGTGTTATACACATCACCCCCCTAATAGTGTTATACACTGCACCCCCCTAATAGTGTTATACACAGCACCCCCCTAATAGTTTAATACACAGCACCCCCCTAATAGTGTTATACACAGCACCCCCCTAATAGTTTAATACACAGCACCCCCTAATAGTGTTATACACAGCACCCCCCTAATAGTTTAATACACAGCACCCCCTAATAGTTTAATACACAGCACCCCCCTAATAGTGTTATACACAGCACCCCCCTAATAGTGTTCTACACAGCACCCTCTAATAGTTTAATACACAGCACCCCCCTAATAGTGTTATACACAGCACCCCCCTAATAGTTTAATACACAGCACCCCCTAATAGTTTAATACACAGCACCCCCCTAATAGTTTAATACACAGCACCCCCCTAATAGTGTTATACACAGCACCCCCCTAATAGTGTAATACACAGCAACCCCCTAATAGTGTTATACACAGCACCAACCTAATAGTGTTATACACAGCACCCCCCTAATAGTTTAATACACAGCACCCCCCTAATAGTGTTATACACAGCACCCCCCTAATAGTTTAATACACAGCACCCCCCTAATAGTGTTATACACAGCACCCCCCTAATAGTTTAATACACAGCATCCCCTAATAGTTTAATACACAGCACCCCCCTAATAGTGTTATACACAGCACCCCCCTAATAGTGTTCTACACAGCACCCTCTAATAGTTTAATACACAGCACCCCCTAATAGTGTTATACACAGCACCCCCCTAATAGTTTAATACACAGCACCCCCTAATAGTTTAATACACAGCACCCCCCTAATAGTTTAATACACAGCACCCTCTAATAGTGTTATACACAGCACCCCCCTAATAGTTTAATACACAGCACCCCCCTATTAGTGTTATACACAGCACCCCCCTAATAGTTTAATACACAGCACCCCCTAATAGTTTAATACATCACCCCCCTAATAGTTTAATACACAGCACCCCCTAATAGTGTTATACACAGCACCCCCCTAATAGTTTAATACACAGCACCCCCCTAATAGTGTTATACACAGCACCCCCCTAATAGTTTAATGCACAGCACCCTCCTAATAGTTTAATGCACAGCACCCCCCTAATAGTTTAATGCACAGAACCCCCCTAATAGTGTTATGCACAGCACCCCCTAATAGTTTAATGCACAGCACCCCCCTAATAGTGTTATACACAGCACCCCCCTAATAGTGTTATACACAGCACCTCCCTAATAGTTTAATACACAGCACCCCCCTAATAGCTTAATACACAGCAACCCCTAATAGTTTAATACACAGCACCCCCCTAATAGTTTAATACACAGCACCCCCCTAATAGCTTAATACACAGCACCCCCTAATAGTTTAATACACAGCACCCCCCAATAGTGTTATACACAGCACCCCTCTAATAGTTTAATACGCAGCACCCCCCTCATAGTGTTATACACAGCACCCCCTAATAGTGTTATACACAGCACCCCCCTAATAGTGTTATACACAGCACCCCCTAATAGTTTAATACACAGCACCCCCTAATAGTGTTATACACAGCACCCCCCTAATAGTGTTATACACAGCACCCCCCTAATAGTTTAATACACAGCACCCCCCTAATAGTGTTATACACAGCACCCCCCTAATAGTTTAATACACAGCACCCCCCTAATAGTGTTATACACAGCACCCCCCTAATAGTGTTATACACAGCACCCCCCAAATAGTTTAATACACAGCACCCCCCTAATAGTGTTATACACATCACCCCCCTAATAGTGTTATACACAGCACCCCCCTAATAGTGTTATACACAGCACCCCCCTAATAGTTTAATACACAGCACCCCCCTAATAGTGTTATACACAGCACCCCCCTAATAGTTTAATACACAGCACCCCCTAATAGTGTTATACACAGCACCCCCCTAATAGTTTAATACACAGCACCCCCTAATAGTTTAATACACAGCACCCCCCTAATAGTGTTATACACAGCACCCCCCTAATAGTGTTCTACACAGCACCCTCTAATAGTTTAATACACAGCACCCCCCTAATAGTGTTATACACAGCACCCCCCTAATAGTTTAATACACAGCACCCCCTAATAGTTTAATACACAGCACCCCCCTAATAGTTTAATACACAGCACCCCCCTAATAGTGTTATACACAGCACCCCCCTAATAGTGTAATACACAGCACCCCCCTAATAGTGTTATACACAGCACCCACCTAATAGTGTTATACACAGCACCCCCCTAATAGTTTAATACACAGCACCCCCCTAATAGTGTTATACACAGCACCCCCCTAATAGTTTAATACACAGCACCCCCCTAATAGTGTTATACACAGCACCCCCCTAATAGTGTTATATACAGCACCCCCCTAATAGTTTAATACACAGCACCCCCCTAATAGTTTAATACACAGCACCCCCCTAATAGCTTAATACACAGCACCCCCTAATAGTTTAATACACAGCACCCCCCAATAGTGTTATACACAGCACCCCTCTAATAGTTTAATACACAGCACCCCCCTAATAGCTTAATACACAGCACCCCCTAATAGTTTAATACACAGCACCCCCCTAATAGTGTTATACACAGCACCCCCCTAATAGTGTTCTACACAGCACCCTCTTATAGTTTAATACACAGCACCCCCTAATAGTGTTATACACAGCACCCCCCTAATAGTTTAATACACAGCACCCCCTAATAGTTTAATACACAGCACCCCCCTAATAGTTTAATAGACAGCACCCCCCTAATAGTTTAATAGACTGCAACCCCCTAATAGTTTAATAGACAGCACACCCCTAATAGTGTTATACACAGCACTCCCCTAATAGTTTAATACACAGAACCCCCCAATAGTGTAATACACAGCACCCCCCCTAATAGTGTTATACACAGCACCCCCCTAATAGTTTAATAAACAGCATCCCCCTAATAGTTTAATACACAGCACCCCCTAAAAGTGTTATACACAGCACCCCCCTAATAGTTTAATACACAGCACCCCCCTAATAGTGTTATACACAGCACCCCCCTAATAGTTTAATGCACAGCACCCTCCTAATAGTTTAATGCGCAGCACCCCCCTAATAGTTTAATGCACAGCACCCCCCTAATAGTGTTATGCACAGCACCCCCCTAATAGTTTAATGCACAGCACCCCCCTAATAGTGTTATACACAGCACCCCCCTAATAGTGTTATACACAGAACCCCCCTAATAGTTCAATACACAGCACCCCCCTAATAGCTTAATACACAGCACCCCCTAATAGTTTAATACACAGCACCCCCCTAATAGTTTAATACACAGCACCCCCCTAATAGCTTAATACACAGCACCCCCTAATAGTTTAATACACAGCACCCCCCAATAGTGTTATACACAGCACCCCTCTAATAGTTTAATACACAGCACCCCCCTAATAGTGTTATACACAGCACCCCCTAATAGTGTTATACACAGCACCCCCCTAATAGTGTTATACACAGCACCCCCTAATAGTTTAATACACAGCACCCCCTAATAGTGTTATACACAGCACCCCCCTAATAGTGTTATACACAGCACCCCCCTAATAGTTTAATACACAGCACCCCCCTAATAGTGTTATACACAGCACCCCCCTAATAGTTTAATACACAGCACCCCCCTAATAGTGTTATACACAGCACCCCCCTAATAGTGTTATACGCAGCACCCCCCTAATAGTTTAATACACAGCACCCCCCTAATAGTGTTATACACAGCACCCCCCTAATAGTGTTATACACAGCACCCCCCTAATAGTGTTATACACAGCACCCCCCCTAATAGTTTAATACACAGCACCCCCCTAATAGTGTTATACACAGCACCCCCCTAATAGTTTAATACACAGCACCCCCCTAATAGTGTTATACACAGCACCCCCCTAATAGTTTAATACACAGCATCCCCTAATAGTTTAATACACAGCACCCCCCTAATAGTGTTATACACAGCACCCCCCTAATAGTGTTCTACACAGCGCCCTCTAATAGTGTTATACACAGCACCCCCCTAATAGTGTTATACACAGCACCCCCCTAATAGTGTTATACACAGCACCCCCCTAATAGTGTTATACACAGCACCCCCCTAATAGTTTAATACACAGCACCCCCCTAATAGCTTAATACACAGCACCCCCTAATAGTTTAATACACAGCACCCCCCTAATAGCTTAATACACAGCACCCCCTAATAGTTTAATACACAGCACCCCCTAATAGTTTAATACACAGCACCCCCCTAATAGTTTAATACACAGCACCCTCTAATAGTGTTATACACAGCACCCCCCTAATAGTTTAATACACAGCACCCCCCTATTAGTGTTATACACAGCACCCCCCTAATAGTTTAATACACAGCACCCCTAATAGTTTAATACATCACCCCCCTAATAGTTTAATACACAGCACCCCCTAATAGTGTTATACACAGCACCCCCCTAATAGTTTAATACACAGCACCCCCCTAATAGTGTTATACACAGCACCCCCCTAATAGTTTAATGCACAGCACCCTCCTAATAGTTTAATGCACAGCACCCCCCTAATAGTTTAATGCACAGAACCCCCCTAATAGTGTTATGCACAGCACCCCCTAATAGTTTAATGCACAGCACCCCCCTAATAGTGTTATACACAGCACCCCCCTAATAGTGTTATACACAGCACCTCCCTAATAGTTTAATACACAGCAACCCCCTAATAGCTTAATACACAGCAACCCCTAATAGTTTAATACACAGCACCCCCCTAATAGTTTAATACACAGCACCCCCCTAATAGCTTAATACACAGCACCCCCCTAATAGTTTAATACACAGCACCCCCCAATAGTGTTATACACAGCACCCCTCTAATAGTTTAATACGCAGCACCCCCCTAATAGTGTTATACACAGCACCCCCTAATAGTGTTATACACAGCACCCCCCTAATAGTGTTATACACAGCACCCCCTAATAGTTTAATACACAGCACCCCCTAATAGTGTTATACACAGCACCCCCCTAATAGTGTTATACACAGCACCCCCCTAATAGTTTAATACACAGCACCCCCCTAATAGTGTAATACACAGCACCCCCCCTAATAGTGTTATACACAGCACCCCCCTAATAGTTTAATAAACAGCATCCCCCTAATAGTTTAATACACAGCACCCCCTAAAAGTGTTATACACAGCACCCCCCTAATAGTTTAATACACAGCACCCCCCTAATAGTGTTATACACAGCACCCCCCTAATAGTTTAATGCACAGCACCCTCCTAATAGTTTAATGCACAGCACCCCCCTAATAGTTTAATGCACAGCAACCCCCTAATAGTGTTATGCACAGCACCCCCCTAATAGTTTAATGCACAGCATCCCCCTAATAGTGTTATACACAGCACCCCCCTAATAGTGTTATACACAGAACCCCCCTAATAGTTCAATACACAGCACCCTCCTAATAGCTTAATACACAGCACCCCCTAATAGTTTAATACACAGCACCCCCCTAATAGTTTAATACACAGCACCCCCCTAATAGCTTAATACACAGCACCCCCTAATAGTTTAATACACAGCACCCCCCAATAGTGTTATACACAGCACCCCTCTAATAGTTTAATACACAGCACCCCCCTAATAGTGTTATACACAGCACCCCCTAATAGTGTTATACACAGCACCCCCCTAATAGTGTTATACACAGCACCCCCTAATAGTTTAATACACAGCACCCCCTAATAGTGTTATACACAGCACCCCCCCTAATAGTGTTATACACAGCACCCCCCTAATAGTTTAATACACAGCACCCCCCTAATAGTGTTATACACAGCACCCCCCTAATAGTTTAATACACAGCACCCCCCTAATAGTGTTATACACAGCACCCCCCTAATAGTGTTATACACAGCACCCCCCTAATAGTTTAATACACAGCACCTCCCTAATAGTGTTATACACAGCACCCCCCTAATAGTGTTATACACAGCACCCCCCTAATAGTGTTATACACAGCACCCCCCCTAATAGTTTAATACACAGCACCCCCCTAATAGTGTTATACACAGCACCCCCCTAATAGTTTAATACACAGCACCCCCCTAATAGTGTTATACACAGCACCCCCCTAATAGTTTAATACACAGCATCCCCTAATAGTTTAATACACAGCACCCCCCTAATAGTGTTATACACAGCACCCCCCTAATAGTGTTCTACACAGCACCCTCTAATAGTGTTATACACAGCACCCCCCTAATAGTGTTATACACAGCACCCCCCTAATAGTGTTATACACAGCACCCCCCTAATAGTGTTATACACAGCACCCCCCTAATAGTTTAATACACAGCACCCCCCTAATAGCTTAATACACAGCACCCCCTAATAGTTTAATACACAGCACCCCCCTAATAGTTTAATACACAGCACCCCCCTAATAGCTTAATACACAGCACCCCCTAATAGTTTAATACACAGCACCCCCTAATAGTTTAATACACAGCACCCCCCTAATAGTTTAATACACAGCACCCTCTAATAGTGTTATACACAGCACCCCCCTAATAGTTTAATACACAGCACCCCCCTATTAGTGTTATACACAGCACCCCCCTAATAGTTTAATACACAGCACCCCCTAATAGTTTAATACATCACCCCCCTAATAGTTTAATACACAGCACCCCCTAATAGTGTTATACACAGCACCCCCCTAATAGTTTAATACACAGCACCCCCCTAATAGTGTTATACACAGCACCCCCCTAATAGTTTAATGCACAGCACCCTCCTAATAGTTTAATGCACAGCACCCCCCTAATAGTTTAATGCACAGAACCCCCCTAATAGTGTTATGCACAGCACCCCCTAATAGTTTAATGCACAGCACCCCCCTAATAGTGTTATACACAGCACCCCCCTAATAGTGTTATACACAGCACCTCCCTAATAGTTTAATACACAGCACCCCCCTAATAGCTTAATACACAGCAACCCCTAATAGTTTAATACACAGCACCCCCCTAATAGTTTAATACACAGCACCCCCCTAATAGCTTAATACACAGCACCCCCTAATAGTTTTAATACACAGCACCCCCCAATAGTGTTATACACAGCACCCCTCTAATAGTTTAATACGCAGCACCCCCCTAATAGTGTTATACACAGCACCCCTAATAGTGTTATACACAGCACCCCCCTAATAGTGTTATACACAGCACCCCCTAATAGTTTAATACACAGCACCCCCTAATAGTGTTATACACAGCACCCCCCTAATAGTGTTATACACAGCACCCCCCTAATAGTTTAATACACAGCACCCCCCTAATAGTGTAATACACAGCACCCCCCTAATAGTGTTATACACAGCACCCCCCTAATAGTTTAATAAACAGCATCCCCCTAATAGTTTAATACACAGCACCCCCTAAAAGTGTTATACACAGCACCCCCCCTAATAGTTTAATACACAGCACCCCCCTAATAGTGTTATACACAGCACCCCCCTAATAGTTTAATGCACAGCACCCTCCTAATAGTTTAATGCACAGCACCCCCCTAATAGTTTAATGCACAGCAACCCCCTAATAGTGTTATGCACAGCACCCCCCTAATAGTTTAATGCACAGCATCCCCCTAATAGTGTTATACACAGCACCCCCCTAATAGTGTTATACACAGAACCCCCCTAATAGTTCAATACACAGCACCCTCCTAATAGCTTAATACACAGCACCCCCTAATAGTTTAATACACAGCACCCCCCTAATAGTTTAATACACAGCACCCCCCTAATAGCTTAATACACAGCACCCCCCTAATAGTTTAATACACAGCACCCCCCAATAGTGTTATACACAGCACCCCTCTAATAGTTTAATACACCAGCACCCCCCTAATAGTGTTATACACAGCACCCCCTAATAGTGTTATACACAGCACCCCCCTAATAGTGTTATACACAGCACCCCCTAATAGTTTAATACACAGCACCCCTAATAGTGTTATACACAGCACCCCCCTAATAGTGTTATACACAGCACCCCCCTAATAGTTTAATACACAGCACCCCCCTAATAGTGTTATACACAGCACCCCCCTAATAGTTTAATACACAGCACCCCCCTAATAGTGTTATACACAGCACCCCCCTAATAGTGTTATACACAGCACCCCCCTAATAGTTTAATACACAGCACCTCCCTAATAGTGTTTATACACAGCACCCCCCTAATAGTGTTATACACAGCACCCCGCTAATAGTGTTATACACAGCACCCCCCTAATAGTTTAATACACAGCACCCCCCTGATAGTGTTATACACAGCACCCCCCTAATAGTTTAATACACAGCACCCCCCTAATAGTGTTATACACAGCACCCCCCTAATAGTTTAATACACAGCACCCCCCTAATAGTGTTCTACACAGCACCCTCTAATAGTTTAATACACATCACCCCCCTAATAGTTTAATACACAGCACCCCCTAATAGTGTTATACACAGCACCCCCCTAATAGTTTAATACACAGCACCCCCCCTAATAGTGTTATACACAGCACCCCCCTAATAGTTTAATGCACAGCACCCTCCTAATAGTTTAATGCACAGCACCCCCCTAATAGTTTAATGCACAGAACCCCCCTAATAGTGTTATCCACAGCACCCCCTAATAGTTTAATGCACAGCACCCCCCTAATAGTGTTATACACAGCACCCCCCTAATAGTGTTATACACAGCACCTCCCTAATAGTTTAATACACAGCACCCCCTAATAGCTTAATACACAGCAACCCCTAATAGTTTAATACACAGCACCCCCCAATAGTGTTATACACAGCACCCCTCTAATAGTTTAATACGCAGCACCCCCTAATAGTGTTATACACAGCACCCCCTAATAGTGTTATACACAGCACCCCCCTAATAGTGTTATACACAGCACCCCCTAATAGTTTAATACACAGCACCCCCTAATAGTGTTATACACAGCACCCCCTAATAGTGTTATACACAGCACCCCCCTAATAGTTTAATACACAGCACCCCCCTAATAGTGTTATACACAGCACCCCCCTAATAGTTTAATACACAGCACCCCCCTAATAGTGTTATACACAGCACCCCCCTAATAGTGTTATACACAGCACCCCCCAAATAGTTTAATACACAGCACCCCCCTAATAGTGTTATACACAGCACCCCCCTAATAGTGTTATACACAGCACCCCCCTAATAGTGTTATACACAGCACCCCCCTAATAGTTTAATACACAGCACCCCCCTAATAGTGTTATACACAGCACCCCCCTAATAGTTTAATACACAGCACCCCCTAATAGTGTTATACACAGCACCCCCCTAATAGTTTAATACACAGCACCCCCTAATAGTTTAATACACAGCACCCCCCTAATAGTGTTATACACAGCACCCCCCTAATAGTGTTCTACACAGCACCCTCTAATAGTTTAATACACAGCACCCCCCTAATAGTGTTATACACAGCACCCCCCTAATAGTTTAATACACAGCACCCCCTAATAGTTTAATACACAGCACCCCCCTAATAGTTTAATACACAGCACCCCCCTAATAGTGTTATACACAGCACCCCCCTAATAGTGTAATACACAGCACCCCCCTAATAGTGTTATACACAGCACCCACCTAATAGTGTTCTACACAGCACCCTCTAATAGTTTAATACACAGCACCCCCCTAATAGTGTTATACACAGCACCCCCCTAATAGTTTAATACACAGCACCCCCTAATAGTTTAATACACAGCACCCCCCTAATAGTTTAATACACAGCACCCCCCTAATAGCTTAATACACAGCAACCCCTAATAGTTTAATACACAGCACCCCCCTAATAGTTTAATACACAGCACCCTCCTAATAGCTTAATACACAGCACCCCCTATTAGTTTAATACACAGCACCCCCCAATAGTGTTATACACAGCACCCCTCTAATAGTTTAATACGCAGCACCCCCCTAATAGTGTTATACACAGCACCCCCTAATAGTGTTATACACAGCACCCCCCTAATAGTGTTATACACAGCACCCCCTAATAGTTTAATACACAGCACCCCCTAATAGTGTTATACACAGCACCCCCCTAATAGTGTTATACACAGCACCCCCCTAATAGTTTAATACACAGCACCCCCCTAATAGTGTTATACACAGCACCCCCCTAATAGTTTAATACACAGCACCCCCCTAATAGTGTTATACACAGCACCCCCCTAATAGTGTTATACACAGCACCCCCCAAATAGTTTAATACACAGCACCCCCCTAATAGTGTTATACACATCACCATCCTAATAGTGTTATACACAGCACCCCCCTAATAGTGTTATACACAGCACCCCCCTAATAGTTTAATACACAGCACCCCCCTAATAGTGTTATACACAGCACCCCCCTAATAGTTTAATACACAGCACCCCCTAATAGTGTTATACACAGCACCCCCCTAATAGTTTAATACACAGCACCCCCTAATAGTTTAATACACAGCACCCCCCTAATAGTGTTATACACAGCACCCCCCTAATAGTTTAATACACAGCACCCCCTAATAGTTTAATACACAGCACCCCCCTAATAGTTTAATACACAGCACCCCCCTAATAGTGTTATACACAGCACCCCCCTAATAGTTTAATACACAGCACCCCCCTAATAGTGTTATACACAGCACCCCCCTAATAGTGTTATACGCAGCACCCCCCTAATAGTTTAATACACAGCACCCCCCTAATAGTGTTATACACAGCACCCCCCTAATAGTGTTATACACAGCACCCCCCTAATAGTGTTATACACAGCACCCCCCCTAATAGTTTAATACACAGCACCCCCCTAATAGTGTTATACACAGCACCCCCCTAATAGTTTAATACACAGCACCCCCCTAATAGTGTTATACACAGCACCCCCCTAATAGTGTTATACACAGCACCCCCCTAATAGTTTAATACACAGCACCCCCCTAATAGTGTTATACACAGCATCCCCCTAATAGTTTAATACACAGCACCCCCTAAAAGTGTTATACACAGCACCCCCCTAATAGTTTAATACACAGCACCCCCCTAATAGTGTTATACACAGCACCCCCCTAATAGTTTAATGCACAGCACCCTCCTAATAGTTTAATGCGCAGCACCCCCCTAATAGTGTTATGCACAGCACCCCCCTAATAGTTTAATGCACAGCACCCCCCTAATAGTGTTATACACAGCACCCCCCTAATAGTATTATACACAGAACCCCCCTAATAGTTCAATACACAGCACCCCCCTAATAGCTTAATACACAGCACCCCCTAATAGTTTAATACACAGCACCCCCCTAATAGTTTAATACACAGCACCCCCCTAATAGCTTAATACACAGCACCCCCTAATAGTTTAATACACAGCACCCCCCAATAGTGTTATACACAGCACCCCTCTAATAGTTTAATACACAGCACCCCCCTAATAGTGTTATACACAGCACCCCCTAATAGTGTTATACACAGCACCCCCCTAATAGTGTTATACACAGCACCCCCTAATAGTTTAATACACAGCACCCCCTAATAGTGTTATACACAGCACCCCCCTAATAGTGTTATACACAGCACCCCCCTAATAGTTTAATACACAGCACCCCCCTAATAGTGTTATACACAGCACCCCCCTAATAGTTTAATACACAGCACCCACCTAATAGTGTTATACACAGCACCCCCCTAATAGTGTTATACACAGCACCCCCCTAATAGTTTAATACACAGCACCTCCCTAATAGTGTTATACACAGCACCCCCCTAATAGTGTTATACACAGCACCCCGCTAATAGTGTTATACACAGCACCCCCCTAATAGTTTAATACACAGCACCCCCCTGATAGTGTTATACACAGCACCCCCCTAATAGTTTAATACACAGCACCCCCCTAATAGTGTTATACACAGCACCCCCCTAATAGTTTAATACACAGCACCCCCCTAATAGTGTTCTACACAGCACCCTCTAATAGTTTAATACACATCACCCCCCTAATAGTTTAATACACAGCACCCCCTAATAGTTTAATACATCACCCCCCTAATAGTTTAATACACAGCACCCCCTAATAGTGTTATACACAGCACCCCCCTAATAGTTTAATACACAGCACCCCCCTAATAGTGTTATACACAGCACCCCCCTAATAGTTTAATGCACAGCACCCTCCTAATAGTTTAATGCACGGCACCCCCCTAATAGTTTAATGCACAGAACCCCCCTAATAGTGTTATCCACAGCACCCCCTAATAGTTTAATGCACAGCACCCCCCTAATAGTGTTATACACAGCACCCCCCTAATAGTGTTATACACAGCACCTCCCTAATAGTTTAATACACAGCACCCCCCTAATAGCTTAATACACAGCAACCCCTAATAGTTTAATACACAGCACCCCCCTAATAGTTTAATACACAGCACCCCCCTAATAGCTTAATACACAGCACCCCCTATTAGTTTAATACACAGCACCCCCCAATAGTGTTATACACAGCACCCCTCTAATAGTTTAATACGCAGCACCCCCCTAATAGTGTTATACACAGCACCCCCTAATAGTGTTATACACAGCACCCCCCTAATAGTGTTATACACAGCACCCCCTAATAGTTTAATACACAGCACCCCCTAATAGTGTTATACACAGCACCCCCCTAATAGTGTTATACACAGCACCCCCCTAATAGTTTAATACACAGCACCCCCCTAATAGTGTTATACACAGCACCCCCCTAATAGTTTAATACACAGCACCCCCCTAATAGTGTTATACACAGCACCCCCCTAATAGTGTTATACACAGCACCCCCCAAATAGTTTAATACACAGCACCCCCCTAATAGTGTTATACACATCACCCCCCTAATAGTGTTATACACAGCACCCCCCTAATAGTGTTATACACAGCACCCCCCTAATAGTTTAATACACAGCACCCCCCTAATAGTGTTATACACAGCACCCCCCCTAATAGTTTAATACACAGCACCCCCTAATAGTGTTATACACAGCACCCCCCTAATAGTTTAATACACAGCACCCCCTAATAGTTTAATACACAGCACCCCCCTAATAGTGTTATACACAGCACCCCCCTAATAGTGTTCTACACAGCACCCTCTAATAGTTTAATACACAGCACCCCCCTAATAGTGTTATACACAGCACCCCCCTAATAGTTTAATACACAGCACCCCCTAATAGTTTAATACACAGCACCCCCCTAATAGTTTAATACACAGCACCCCCCTAATAGTGTTATACACAGCACCCCCCTAATAGTGTAATACACAGCACCCCCCTAATAGTGTTATACACAGCACCCACCTAATAGTGTTCTACACAGCACCCTCTAATAGTTTAATACACAGCACCCCCCTAATAGTGTTATACACAGCACCCCCCTAATAGTTTAATACACAGCACCCCCTAATAGTTTAATACACAGCACCCCCCTAATAGTTTAATACACAGCACCCCCCTAATAGCTTAATACACAGCAACCCCTAATAGTTTAATACACAGCACCCCCCTAATAGTTTAATACACAGCACCCTCCTAATAGCTTAATACACAGCACCCCCTATTAGTTTAATACACAGCACCCCCCAATAGTGTTATACACAGCACCCCTCTAATAGTTTAATACGCAGCACCCCCCTAATAGTGTTATACACAGCACCCCCCTAATAGTGTTATACACAGCACCCCCCTAATAGTGTTATACACAGCACCCCCTAATAGTTTAATACACAGCACCCCCTAATAGTGTTATACACAGCACCCCCCTAATAGTGTTATACACAGCACCCCCCTAATAGTTTAATACACAGCACCCCCCTAATAGTGTTATACATAGCACCCCCCTAATAGTTTAATACACAGCACCCCCCTAATAGTGTTATACACAGCACCCCCCTAATAGTGTTATACACAGCACCCCCCAAATAGTTTAATACACAGCACCCCCCTAATAGTGTTATACACATCACCATCCTAATAGTGTTATACACAGCACCCCCCTAATAGTGTTATACACAGCACCCCCCTAATAGTTTAATACACAGCACCCCCCTAATAGTGTTATACACAGCACCCCCCTAATAGTTTAATACACAGCACCCCCTAATAGTGTTATACACAGCACCCCCCTAATAGTTTAATACACAGCACCCCCTAATAGTTTAATACACAGCACCCCCCTAATAGTGTTATACACAGCACCCCCCTAATAGTGTTCTACACAGCACCCTCTAATAGTTTAATACACAGCACCCCCCTAATAGTGTTATACACAGCACCCCCCTAATAGTTTAATACACAGCACCCCCCTAATAGTTTAATACACAGCACCCCCCTAATAGTTTAATACACAGCACCCCCCTAATAGTGTTATACACAGCACCCCCCTAATAGTTTAATACACAGCACCCCCCTAATAGTGTTATACACAGCACCCCCCTAATAGTGTTATACGCAGCACCCCCCTAATAGTTTAATACACAGCACCCCCCTAATAGTGTTATACACAGCACCCCCCTAATAGTGTTATACACAGCACCCCCCTAATAGTGTTATACACAGCACCCCCCCTAATAGTTTAATACACAGCACCCCCCTAATAGTGTTATACACAGCACCCCCCTAATAGTTTAATACACAGCACCCCCCTAATAGTGTTATACACAGCACCCCCCTAATAGTGTTATACACAGCACCCCCCTAATAGTTTAATACACAGCACCCCCCTAATAGTGTTATACACAGCATCCCCCTAATAGTTTAATACACAGCACCCCCTAAAAGTGTTATACACAGCACCCCCCCTAATAGTTTAATACACAGCACCCCCCTAATAGTGTTATACACAGCACCCCCCTAATAGTTTAATGCACAGCACCCTCCTAATAGTTTAATGCGCAGCACCCCCCTAATAGTGTTATGCACAGCACCCCCCTAATAGTTTAATGCACAGCACCCCCCTAATAGTGTTATACACAGCACCCCCCTAATAGTATTATACACAGAACCCCCCTAATAGTTCAATACACAGCACCCCCCTAATAGCTTAATACACAGCACCCCCTAATAGTTTAATACACAGCACCCCCCTAATAGTTTAATACACAGCACCCCCCTAATAGCTTAATACACAGCACCCCCTAATAGTTTAATACACAGCACCCCCCAATAGTGTTATACACAGCACCCCTCTAATAGTTTAATACACAGCACCCCCCTAATAGTGTTATACACAGCACCCCCTAATAGTGTTATACACAGCACCCCCCTAATAGTGTTATACACAGCACCCCCTAATAGTTTAATACACAGCACCCCCCTAATAGTGTTATACACAGCACCCCCCTAATAGTGTTATACACAGCACCCCCCCTAATAGTTTAATACACAGCACCCCCCTAATAGTGTTATACACAGCACCCCCCTAATAGTTTAATACACAGCACCCCCCTAATAGTGTTATACACAGCACCCCCCTAATAGTGTTATACACAGCACCCCCCTAATAGTTTAATACACAGCACCTCCCTAATAGTGTTATACACAGCACCCCCCTAATAGTGTTATACACAGCACCCCGCTAATAGTGTTATACACAGCACCCCCCTAATAGTTTAATACACAGCACCCCCCTGATAGTGTTATACACAGCACCCCCCTAATAGTTTAATACACAGCACCCCCCTAATAGTGTTATACACAGCACCCCCCTAATAGTTTAATACACAGCACCCCCCTAATAGTGTTCTACACAGCACCCTCTAATAGTTTAATACACATCACCCCCCTAATAGTTTAATACACAGCACCCCCTAATAGTGTTATACACAGCACCCCCCTAATAGTTTAATACACAGCACCCCCCTAATAGTGTTATACACAGCACCCCCCTAATAGTTTAATGCACAGCACCCTCCTAATAGTTTAATGCACAGCAACCCCCCTAATAGTTTAATGCACAGAACCCCCCTAATAGTGTTATCCACAGCACCCCCTAATAGTTTAATGCACAGCACCCCCCTAATAGTGTTATACACAGCACCCCCCTAATAGTGTTATACACAGCACCTCCCTAATAGTTTAATACACAGCACCCCCTAATAGCTTAATACACAGCAACCCCTAATAGTTTAATACACAGCACCCCCCAATAGTGTTATACACAGCACCCCTCTAATAGTTTAATACGCAGCACCCCCCTAATAGTGTTATACACAGCACCCCCTAATAGTGTTATACACAGCACCCCCCTAATAGTGTTATACACAGCACCCCCTAATAGTTTAATACACAGCACCCCCTAATAGTGTTATACACAGCACCCCCCTAATAGTGTTATACACAGCACCCCCCTAATAGTTTAATACACAGCACCCCCCTAATAGTGTTATACACAGCACCCCCCTAATAGTTTAATACACAGCACCCCCCTAATAGTGTTATACACAGCACCCCCCTAATAGTGTTATACACAGCACCCCCCAAATAGTTTAATACACAGCACCCCCCTAATAGTGTTATACACAGCACCCCCCTAATAGTGTTATACACAGCACCCCCCTAATAGTGTTATACACAGCACCCCCCTAATAGTTTAATACACAGCACCCCCCTAATAGTTTAATACACAGCACCCCCTAATAGTGTTATACACAGCACCCCCCTAATAGTTTAATACACAGCACCCCCTAATAGTTTAATACACAGCACCCCCCTAATAGTGTTATACACAGCACCCCCCTAATAGTGTTCTACACAGCACCCTCTAATAGTTTAATACACAGCACCCCCCTAATAGTGTTATACACAGCACCCCCCTAATAGTTTAATACACAGCACCCCCTAATAGTTTAATACACAGCACCCCCCTAATAGTTTAATACACAGCACCCCCCTAATAGTGTTATACACAGCACCCCCCTAATAGTGTAATACACAGCACCCCCCTAATAGTGTTATACACAGCACCCACCTAATAGTGTTATACACAGCACCCCCCTTATAGTTTAATACACAGCACCCCCCTAATAGTGTTATACACAGCACCCCCCTAATAGTTTAATACACAGCACCCCCCTAATAGTGTTATACACAGCACCCCCCCTAATAGTGTTATACACAGCACCCCCCCTAATAGTTTAATACACAGCACCCCCCTAATAGTTTTATACACAGTACCCCCCTAATAGCTTAATACACAGCACCCCCTAATAGTTTAATACACAGCAACCCCCAATAGTGTTATACACAGCACCCCTCTAATAGTTTAATACACAGCACCCCCCTAATAGCTTAATACACAGCACCCCCTAATAGTTTTAATACACAGCACCCCCCTAATAGTGTTATACACAGCACCCCCCTAATAGTGTTCTACACAGCACCCTCTTATAGTTTAATACACAACACCCCCTAATAGTGTTATACACAGCACCCCCCCTAATAGTTTAATACACAGCACCCCCTAATAGTTTAATACACAGCACCCCCCTAATAGTTTAATAGACAGCACCCCCCTAATAGTTTAATAGACAGCAACCCCCTAATAGTTTAATAGACAGCACACCCCTAATAGTGTTATACACAGCACCCCTCTAATAGTTTAATACACAGCACCCCCCTAATAGTGTAATACACAGCACCCCCCCTAATAGTGTTATACACAGCACCCCCCTAATAGTTTAATAAACAGCATCCCCCTAATAGTTTAATACACAGCACCCCCTAAAAGTGTTATACACAGCACCCCCCTAATAGTTTAATACACAGCACCCCCCCTAATAGTGTTATACACAGCACCCCCCTAATAGTTTAATGCACAGCACCCTCCTAATAGTTTAATGCACAGCACCCCCCTAATAGTTTAATGCACAGCACCCCCCTAATAGTGTTATGCACAGCACCCCCCTAATAGTTTAATGCACAGCACCCCCCTAATAGTGTTATACACAGCACCCCCCTAATAGTGTTATACACAGAACCCCCCTAATAGTTCAATACACAGCACCCCCCTAATAGCTTAATACACAGCACCCCCTAATAGTTTAATACACAGCACCCCCCTAATAGTTTAATACACAGCACCCCCCTAATAGCTTAATACACAGCACCCCCTAATAGTTTAATACACAGCACCCCCCAATAGTGTTATACACAGCACCCCTCTAATATTTTAATACACAGCACCCCCCTAATAGTGTTATACACAGCACCCCCCCCTAATAGTGTTATACACAGCACCCCCTAATAGTTTAATACACAGCACCCCCTAATAGTGTTATACACAGCACCCCCCTAATAGTGTTATACACAGCACCCCCCTAATAGTTTAATACACAGCACCCCCCTAATAGTGTTATACACAGCACCCCCCTAATAGTTTAATACACAGCACCCCCCTAATAGTGTTATACACAGCACCCCCCTAATAGTGTTATACACAGCACCCCCCTAATAGTTTAATACACAGCACCCCCCTAATAGTGTTATACACAGCACCCCCCTAATAGTGTTATACACAGCACCCCCCTAATAGTGTTATACACAGCACCCCCCCTAATAGTTTAATACACAGCACCCCCCTAATAGTGTTATACACAGCACCCCCCTAATAGTTTAATACACAGCACCCCCCTAATAGTGTTATACACAGCACCCCCCTAATAGTTTAATACACAGCATCCCCTAATAGTTTAATACACAGCACCCCCCTAATAGTGTTATACACAGCACCCCCCTAATAGTGTTCTACACAGCACCCTCTAATAGTTTAATACACAGCACCCCCTAATAGTGTTATACACAGCACCCCCCTAATAGTTTAATACACAGCACCCCCTAATAGTTTAATACACAGCACCCCCCTAATAGTTTAATACACAGCACCCTCTAATAGTGTTATACACAGCACCCCCCTAATAGTTTAATACACAGCACCCCCCTATTAGTGTTATACACAGCACCCCCCTAATAGTTTAATACACAGCACCCCTAATAGTTTAATACATCACCCCCCTAATAGTTTAATACACTGCACCCCCTAATAGTGTTATACACAGCACCCCCCTAATAGTTTAATACACAGCACCCCCCTAATAGTGTTATACACAGCACCCCCCTAATAGTTTAATGCACAGCACCCTCCTAATAGTTTAATGCACAGCACCCCCCTAATAGTTTAATGCACAGAACCCCCCTAATAGTGTTATGCACAGCACCCCCTAATAGTTTAATGCACAGCACCCCCCTAATAGTGTTATACACAGCACCCCCCTAATAGTGTTATACACAGCACCTCCCTAATAGTTTAATACACAGCACCCCCCTAATAGCTTAATACACAGCAACCCCTAATAGTTTAATACACAGCACCCCCCTAATAGTTTAATACACAGCACCCCCCTAATAGCTTAATACACAGCACCCCCTAATAGTTTAATACACAGCACCCCCCAATAGTGTTATACACAGCACCCCTCTAATAGTTTAATACGCAGCACCCCCCTAATAGTGTTATACACAGCACCCCCTAATAGTGTTATACACAGCACCCCCCTAATAGTTTAATACACAGCACCCCCTAATAGTTTAATACATCACCCCCCTAATAGTTTAATACACAGCACCCCCTAATAGTGTTATACACAGCACCCCCCTAATAGTTTAATACACAGCACCCCCCTAATAGTGTTATACACAGCACCCCCCTAATAGTTTAATGCACAGCACCCTCCTAATAGTTTAATGCACGGCACCCCCCTAATAGTTTAATGCACAGAACCCCCCTAATAGTGTTATCCACAGCACCCCCTAATAGTTTAATGCACAGCACCCCCCTAATAGTGTTATACACAGCACCCCCCTAATAGTGTTATACACAGCACCTCCCTAATAGTTTAATACACAGCACCCCCCTAATAGCTTAATACACAGCAACCCCTAATAGTTTAATACACAGCACCCCCCTAATAGTTTAATACACAGCACCCCCCTAATAGCTTAATACACAGCACCCCCTATTAGTTTAATACACAGCACCCCCCAATAGTGTTATACACAGCACCCCTCTAATAGTTTAATACGCAGCACCCCCCTAATAGTGTTATACACAGCACCCCCTAATAGTGTTATACACAGCACCCCCCTAATAGTGTTATACACAGCACCCCCTAATAGTTTAATACACAGCACCCCCTAATAGTGTTATACACAGCACCCCCCTAATAGTGTTATACACAGCACCCCCCTAATAGTTTAATACACAGCACCCCCCTAATAGTGTTATACACAGCACCCCCCTAATAGTTTAATACACAGCACCCCCCTAATAGTGTTATACACAGCACCCCCCTAATAGTGTTATACACAGCACCCCCCAAATAGTTTAATACACAGCACCCCCCTAATAGTGTTATACACATCACCCCCCTAATAGTGTTATACACAGCACCCCCCTAATAGTGTTATACACAGCACCCCCCTAATAGTTTAATACACAGCACCCCCCTAATAGTGTTATACACAGCACCCCCCTAATAGTTTAATACACAGCACCCCCTAATAGTGTTATACACAGCACCCCCCTAATAGTTTAATACACAGCACCCCCTAATAGTTTAATACACAGCACCCCCCTAATAGTGTTATACACAGCACCCCCCTAATAGTGTTCTACACAGCACCCTCTAATAGTTTAATACACAGCACCCCCCTAATAGTGTTATACACAGCACCCCCCTAATAGTTTAATACACAGCACCCCCTAATAGTTTAATACACAGCACCCCCCTAATAGTTTAATACACAGCACCCCCCTAATAGTGTTATACACAGCACCCCCCTAATAGTGTAATACACAGCACCCCCCTAATAGTGTTATACACAGCACCCACCTAATAGTGTTCTACACAGCACCCTCTAATAGTTTAATACACAGCACCCCCCTAATAGTGTTATACACAGCACCCCCCTAATAGTTTAATACACAGCACCCCCTAATAGTTTAATACACAGCACCCCCCTAATAGTTTAATACACAGCACCCCCCTAATAGCTTAATACACAGCAACCCCTAATAGTTTAATACACAGCACCCCCCTAATAGTTTAATACACAGCACCCTCCTAATAGCTTAATACACAGCACCCCCTATTAGTTTAATACACAGCACCCCCCAATAGTGTTATACACAGCACCCCTCTAATAGTTTAATACGCAGCACCCCCCTAATAGTGTTATACACAGCACCCCCTAATAGTGTTATACACAGCACCCCCCTAATAGTGTTATACACAGCACCCCCTAATAGTTTAATACACAGCACCCCCTAATAGTGTTATACACAGCACCCCCCTAATAGTGTTATACACAGCACCCCCCTAATAGTTTAATACACAGCACCCCCCTAATAGTGTTATACACAGCACCCCCCTAATAGTTTAATACACAGCACCCCCCTAATAGTGTTATACACAGCACCCCCCTAATAGTGTTATACACAGCACCCCCCAAATAGTTTACTACACAGCACCCCCCTAATAGTGTTATACACATCACCATCCTAATAGTGTTATACACAGCACCCCCCTAATAGTGTTATACACAGCACCCCCCTAATAGTTTAATACACAGCACCCCCCTAATAGTGTTATACACAGCACCCCCCTAATAGTTTAATACACAGCACCCCCTAATAGTGTTATACACAGCACCCCCCTAATAGTTTAATACACAGCACCCCCTAATAGTTTAATACACAGCACCCCCCTAATAGTGTTATACACAGCACCCCCCTAATAGTGTTCTACACAGCACCCTCTAATAGTTTAATACACAGCACCCCCCTAATAGTGTTATACACAGCACCCCCCTAATAGTTTAATACACAGCACCCCCTAATAGTTTAATACACAGCACCCCCCTAATAGTTTAATACACAGCACCCCCCTAATAGTGTTATACACAGCACCCCCCTAATAGTTTAATACACAGCACCCCCCTAATAGTGTTATACACAGCACCCCCCTAATAGTGTTATACGCAGCACCCCCCTAATAGTTTAATACACAGCACCCCCCTAATAGTGTTATACACAGCACCCCCCTAATAGTGTTATACACAGCACCCCCCTAATAGTGTTATACACAGCACCCCCCCTAATAGTTTAATACACAGCACCCCCCTAATAGTGTTATACACAGCACCCCCCTAATAGTTTAATACACAGCACCCCCCTAATAGTGTTATACACAGCACCCCCCTAATAGTGTTATACACAGCACCCCCCTAATAGTTTAATACACAGCACCCCCCTAATAGTGTTATACACAGCATCCCCCTAATAGTTTAATACACAGCACCCCCTAAAAGTGTTATACACAGCACCCCCCTAATAGTTTAATACACAGCACCCCCCTAATAGTGTTATACACAGCACCCCCCTAATAGTTTAATGCACAGCACCCTCCTAATAGTTTAATGCGCAGCACCCCCCTAATAGTGTTATGCACAGCACCCCCCTAATAGTTTAATGCACAGCACCCCCCTAATAGTGTTATACACAGCACCCCCCTAATAGTATTATACACAGAACCCCCCTAATAGTTCAATACACAGCACCCCCCTAATAGCTTAATACACAGCACCCCCTAATAGTTTAATACACAGCACCCCCCTAATAGTTTAATACACAGCACCCCCCTAATAGCTTAATACACAGCACCCCCTAATAGTTTAATACACAGCACCCCCCAATAGTGTTATACACAGCACCCCTCTAATAGTTTAATACACAGCACCCCCCTAATAGTGTTATACACAGCACCCCCTAATAGTGTTATACACAGCACCCCCCTAATAGTGTTATACACAGCACCCCCTAATAGTTTAATACACAGCACCCCCTAATAGTGTTATACACAGCACCCCCCTAATAGTGTTATACACAGCACCCCCCTAATAGTTTAATACACAGCACCCCCCTAATAGTGTTATACACAGCACCCCCCTAATAGTTTAATACACAGCACCCCCCTAATAGTGTTATACACAGCACCCCCCTAATAGTGTTATACGCAGCACCCCCCTAATAGTTTAATACACAGCACCCCCCTAATAGTGTTATACACAGCACCCCCCTAATAGTGTTATACACAGCACCCCCCTAATAGTGTTATACACAGCACCCCCCCTAATAGTTTAATACACAGCACCCCCCTAATAGTGTTATACACAGCACCCCCCTAATAGTTTAATACACAGCACCCTCCTAATAGTGTTATACACAGCACCCCCCTAATAGTTTAATACACAGCATCCCCTAATAGTTTAATACACAGCACCCCCCTAATAGTGTTATACACAGCACCCCCCTAATAGTGTTCTACACAGCACCCTCTAATAGTGTTATACACAGCACCCCCCTAATAGTGTTATACACAGCACCCCCCTAATAGTGTTATACACAGCACCCCCCTAATAGTGTTATACACAGCACCCCCCTAATAGTTTAATACACAGCACCCCCCTAATAGCTTAATACACAGCACCCCCTAATAGTTTAATACACAGCACCCCCCTAATAGTTTAATACACAGCACCCCCCTAATAGCTTAATACACAGCACCCCCTAATAGTTTAATACACAGCACCCCCTAATAGTTTAATACACAGCACCCCCCTAATAGTTTAATACACAGCACCCTCTAATAGTGTTATACACAGCACCCCCCTAATAGTTTAATACACAGCACCCCCCTATTAGTGTTATACACAGCACCCCCCTAATAGTTTAATACACAGCACCCCCTAATAGTTTAATACATCACCCCCCTAATAGTTTAATACACAGCACCCCCTAATAGTGTTATACACAGCACCCCCCTAATAGTTTAATACACAGCACCCCCCTAATAGTGTTATACACAGCACCCCCCTAATAGTTTAATGCACAGCACCCTCCTAATAGTTTAATGCACAGCACCCCCCTAATAGTTTAATGCACAGAACCCCCCTAATAGTGTTATGCACAGCACCCCCTAATAGTTTAATGCACAGCACCCCCCTAATAGTGTTATACACAGCACCCCCCTAATAGTGTTATACACAGCACCTCCCTAATAGTTTAATACACAGCACCCCCCTAATAGCTTAATACACAGCAACCCCTAATAGTTTAATACACAGCACCCCCCTAATAGTTTAATACACAGCACCCCCCTAATAGCTTAATACACAGCACCCCCTAATAGTTTAATACACAGCACCCCCCAATAGTGTTATACACAGCACCCCTCTAATAGTTTAATACGCAGCACCCCCCTAATAGTGTTATACACAGCACCCCCTAATAGTGTTATACACAGCACCCCCCTAATAGTGTTATACACAGCACCCCCTAATAGTTTAATACACAGCACCCCCTAATAGTGTTATACACAGCACCCCCCTAATAGTGTTATACACAGCACCCCCCTAATAGTTTAATACACAGCACCCCCCTAATAGTGTAATACACAGCACCCCCCCTAATAGTGTTATACACAGCACCCCCCTAATAGTTTAATAAACAGCATCCCCCTAATAGTTTAATACACAGCACCCCCTAAAAGTGTTATACACAGCACCCCCCTAATAGTTTAATACACAGCACCCCCCTAATAGTGTTATACACAGCACCCCCCTAATAGTTTAATGCACAGCACCCTCCTAATAGTTTAATGCACAGCACCCCCCTAATAGTTTAATGCACAGCAACCCCCTAATAGTGTTATGCACAGCACCCCCCTAATAGTTTAATGCACAGCATCCCCCTAATAGTGTTATACACAGCACCCCCCTAATAGTGTTATACACAGAACCCCCCTAATAGTTCAATACACAGCACCCTCCTAATAGCTTAATACACAGCACCCCCTAATAGTTTAATACACAGCACCCCCCTAATAGTTTAATACACAGCACCCCCCTAATAGCTTAATACACAGCACCCCCTAATAGTTTAATACACAGCACCCCCCAATAGTGTTATACACAGCACCCCTCTAATAGTTTAATACACAGCACCCCCCTAATAGTGTTATACACAGCACCCCCTAATAGTGTTATACACAGCACCCCCCTAATAGTGTTATACACAGCACCCCCTAATAGTTTAATACACAGCACCCCCTAATAGTGTTATACACAGCACCCCCCTAATAGTGTTATACACAGCACCCCCCTAATAGTTTAATACACAGCACCCCCCTAATAGTGTTATACACAGCACCCCCCTAATAGTTTAATACACAGCACCCCCCTAATAGTGTTATACACAGCACCCCCCTAATAGTGTTATACACAGCACCCCCCTAATAGTTTAATACACAGCACCTCCCTAATAGTGTTATACACAGCACCCCCCTAATAGTGTTATACACAGCACCCCCCCTAATAGTTTAATACACAGCACCCCCCTAATAGTGTTATACACAGCACCCCCCTAATAGTTTAATACACAGCACCCCCCTAATAGTGTTATACACAGCACCCCCCTAATAGTTTAATACACAGCATCCCCTAATAGTTTAATACACAGCACCCCCCTAATAGTGTTATACACAGCACCCCCCTAATAGTGTTCTACACAGCACCCTCTAATAGTGTTATACACAGCACCCCCCTAATAGTGTTATACACAGCACCCCCCTAATAGTGTTATACACAGCACCCCCCTAATAGTGTTATACACAGCACCCCCCTAATAGTTTAATACACAGCACCCCCCTAATAGCTTAATACACAGCACCCCCTAATAGTTTAATACACAGCACCCCCCTAATAGTTTAATACACAGCACCCCCCTAATAGCTTAATACACAGCACCCCCTAATAGTTTAATACACAGCACCCCCTAATAGTTTAATACACAGCACCCCCCTAATAGTTTAATACACAGCACCCTCTAATAGTGTTATACACAGCACCCCCTAATAGTTTAATACACAGCACCCCCCTATTAGTGTTATACACAGCACCCCCCTAATAGTTTAATACACAGCACCCCCTAATAGTTTAATACATCACCCCCCTAATAGTTTAATACACAGCACCCCCTAATAGTGTTATACACAGCACCCCCCTAATAGTTTAATACACAGCACCCCCCTAATAGTGTTATACACAGCACCCCCCTAATAGTTTAATGCACAGCACCCTCCTAATAGTTTAATGCACAGCACCCCCCTAATAGTTTAATGCACAGAACCCCCCTAATAGTGTTATGCACAGCACCCCCTAATAGTTTAATGCACAGCACCCCCCTAATAGTGTTATACACAGCACCCCCCTAATAGTGTTATACACAGCACCTCCCTAATAGTTTAATACACAGCACCCCCCTAATAGCTTAATACACAGCAACCCCTAATAGTTTAATACACAGCACCCCCCTAATAGTTTAATACACAGCACCCCCCTAATAGCTTAATACACAGCACCCCCTAATAGTTTAATACACAGCACCCCCCAATAGTGTTATACACAGCACCCCTCTAATAGTTTAATACGCAGCACCCCCCTAATAGTGTTATACACAGCACCCCCTAATAGTGTTATACACAGCACCCCCCTAATAGTGTTATACACAGCACCCCCTAATAGTTTAATACACAGCACCCCCTAATAGTGTTATACACAGCACCCCCCTAATAGTGTTATACACAGCACCCCCCTAATAGTTTAATACACAGCACCCCCCTAATAGTGTAATACACAGCACCCCCCCTAATAGTGTTATACACAGCACCCCCCTAATAGTTTAATAAACAGCATCCCCCTAATAGTTTAATACACAGCACCCCCTAAAAGTGTTATACACAGCACCCCCCTAATAGTTTAATACACAGCACCCCCCTAATAGTGTTATACACAGCACCCCCCTAATAGTTTAATGCACAGCACCCTCCTAATAGTTTAATGCACAGCACCCCCCTAATAGTTTAATGCACAGCAACCCCCTAATAGTGTTATGCACAGCACCCCCCTAATAGTTTAATGCACAGCATCCCCCTAATAGTGTTATACACAGCACCCCCCTAATAGTGTTATACACAGAACCCCCCTAATAGTTCAATACACAGCACCCTCCTAATAGCTTAATACACAGCACCCCCTAATAGTTTAATACACAGCACCCCCCTAATAGTTTAATACACAGCACCCCCCTAATAGCTTAATACACAGCACCCCCTAATAGTTTAATACACAGCACCCCCCAATAGTGTTATACACAGCACCCCTCTAATAGTTTAATACACAGCACCCCCCTAATAGTGTTATACACAGCACCCCCTAATAGTGTTATACACAGCACCCCCCTAATAGTGTTATACACAGCACCCCCTAATAGTTTAATACACAGCACCCCCTAATAGTGTTATACACAGCACCCCCCTAATAGTGTTATACACAGCACCCCCCTAATAGTTTAATACACAGCACCCCCCTAATAGTGTTATACACAGCACCCCCCTAATAGTTTAATACACAGCACCCCCCTAATAGTGTTATACACAGCACCCCCCTAATAGTGTTATACACAGCACCCCCCTAATAGTTTAATACACAGCACCTCCCTAATAGTGTTATACACAGCACCCCCCTAATAGTGTTATACACAGCACCCCGCTAATAGTGTTATACACAGCACCCCCCTAATAGTTTAATACACAGCACCCCCCTGATAGTGTTATACACAGCACCCCCCTAATAGTTTAATACACAGCACCCCCCTAATAGTGTTATACACAGCACCCCCCTAATAGTTTAATACACAGCACCCCCCTAATAGTGTTCTACACAGCACCCTCTAATAGTTTAATACACATCACCCCCCTAATAGTTTAATACACAGCACCCCCTAATAGTGTTATACACAGCACCCCCCTAATAGTTTAATACACAGCACCCCCCTAATAGTGTTATACACAGCACCCCCCTAATAGTTTAATGCACAGCACCCTCCTAATAGTTTAATGCACAGCACCCCCCTAATAGTTTAATGCACAGAACCCCCCTAATAGTGTTATCCACAGCACCCCCTAATAGTTTAATGCACAGCACCCCCCCTAATAGTGTTATACACAGCACCCCCCTAATAGTGTTATACACAGCACCTCCCTAATAGTTTAATACACAGCACCCCCCTAATAGCTTAATACACAGCAACCCCTAATAGTTTAATACACAGCACCCCCCAATAGTGTTATACACAGCACCCCTCTAATAGTTTAATACGCAGCACCCCCCCTAATAGTGTTATACACAGCACCCCCTAATAGTGTTATACACAGCACCCCCCTAATAGTGTTATACACAGCACCCCCTAATAGTTTAATACACAGCACCCCCTAATAGTGTTATACACAGCACCCCCCTAATAGTGTTATACACAGCACCCCCCTAATAGTTTAATACACAGCACCCCCCTAATAGTGTTATACACAGCACCCCCCTAATAGTTTAATACACAGCACCCCCCTAATAGTGTTATACACAGCACCCCCCTAATAGTGTTATACACAGCACCCCCCAAATAGTTTAATACACAGCACCCCCCTAATAGTGTTATACACAGCACCCCCCTAATAGTGTTATACACAGCACCCCCCTAATAGTGTTATACACAGCACCCCCCTAATAGTTTAATACACAGCACCCCCCTAATAGTTTAATACACAGCACCCCCTAATAGTGTTATACACAGCACCCCCCTAATAGTTTAATACACAGCACCCCCTAATAGTTTAATACACAGCACCCCCCTAATAGTGTTATACACAGCACCCCCCTAATAGTGTTCTACACAGCACCCTCTAATAGTTTAATACACAGCACCCCCCTAATAGTGTTATACACAGCACCCCCCTAATAGTTTAATACACAGCACCCCCTAATAGTTTAATACACAGCACCCCCCTAATAGTTTAATACACAGCACCCCCCTAATAGTGTTATACACAGTACCCCCCTAATAGTGTAATACACAGCACCCCCCTAATAGTGTTATACACAGCACCCACCTAATAGTGTTATACACAGCACCCCCCTAATAGTTTAATACACAGCACCCCCCTAATAGTGTTATACACAGCACCCCCCTAATAGTTTAATACACAGCACCCCCCTAATAGTGTTATACACAGCACCCCCCTAATAGTGTTATACACAGCACCCCCCTAATAGTTTAATACACAGCACCCCCCCTAATAGTTTAATACACAGCACCCCCCTAATAGCTTAATACACAGCACCCCCTAATAGTTTAATACACAGCAACCCCCAATAGTGTTATACACAGCACCCCTCTAATAGTTTAATACACAGCACCCCCCTAATAGCTTAATACACAGCACCCCCTAATAGTTTAATACACAGCACCCCCCTAATAGTGTTATACACAGCACCCCCCTAATAGTGTTCTACACAGCACCCTCTTATAGTTTAATACACAACACCCCCTAATAGTGTTATACACAGCACCCCCCTAATAGTTTAATACACAGCACCCCCTAATAGTTTAATACACAGCACCCCCCTAATAGTTTAATAGACAGCACCCCCCTAATAGTTTAATAGACAGCAACCCCCTAATAGTTTAATAGACAGCACACCCCTAATAGTGTTATACACAGCACCCCTCTAATAGTTTAATACACAGCACCCCCCTAATAGTGTAATACACAGCACCCCCCCTAATAGTGTTATACACAGCACCCCCCTAATAGTTTAATAAACAGCATCCCCCTAATAGTTTAATACACAGCACCCCCTAAAAGTGTTATACACAGCACCCCCCTAATAGTTTAATACACAGCACCCCCCTAATAGTGTTATACACAGCACCCCCCTAATAGTTTAATGCACAGCACCCTCCTAATAGTTTAATGCACAGCACCCCCCTAATAGTTTAATGCACAGCACCCCCCTAATAGTGTTATGCACAGCACCCCCCTAATAGTTTAATGCACAGCACCCCCCTAATAGTGTTATACACAGCACCCCCCTAATAGTGTTATACACAGAACCACCCTAATAGTTCAATACACAGCACCCCCCTAATAGCTTAATACACAGCACCCCCTAATAGTTTAATACACAGCACCCCCCTAATAGTTTAATACACAGCACCCCCCTAATAGCTTAATACACAGCACCCCCTAATAGTTTAATACACAGCACCCCCCAATAGTGTTATACACAGCACCCCTCTAATATTTTAATACACAGCACCCCCCTAATAGTGTTATACACAGCACCCCCTAATAGTGTTATACACAGCACCCCCCTAATAGTGTTATACACAGCACCCCCTAATAGTTTAATACACAGCACCCCCTAATAGTGTTATACACAGCACCCCCCTAATAGTGTTATACACAGCACCCCCCTAATAGTTTAATACACAGCACCCCCCTAATAGTGTTATACACAGCACCCCCCTAATAGTTTAATACACAGCACCCCCCTAATAGTGTTATACACAGCACCCCCCTAATAGTGTTATACACAGCAACCCCCTAATAGTTTAATACACAGCACCCCCCTAATAGTGTTATACACAGCACCCCCCTAATAGTGTTATACACAGCACCCCCCTAATAGTGTTATACACAGCACCCCCCCTAATAGTTTAATACACAGCACCCCCCTAATAGTGTTATACACAGCACCCCCCTAATAGTTTAATACACAGCACCCCCCTAATAGTGTTATACACAGCACCCCCCTAATAGTTTAATACACAGCATCCCCTAATAGTTTAATACACAGCACCCCCCTAATAGTGTTATACACAGCACCCCCCTAATAGTGTTCTACACAGCACCCTCTAATAGTTTAATACACAGCACCCCCTAATAGTGTTATACACAGCACCCCCCTAATAGTTTAATACACAGCACCCCCTAATAGTTTAATACACAGCACCCCCCTAATAGTTTAATACACAGCACCCTCTAATAGTGTTATACACAGCACCCCCCTAATAGTTTAATACACAGCACCCCCCTATTAGTGTTATACACAGCACCCCCCTAATAGTTTAATACACAGCACCCCCCTAATAGTGTTATACACAGCACCCCCCTAATAGTTTAATGCACAGCACCCTCCTAATAGTTTAATGCACAGCACCCCCCTAATAGTTTAATGCACAGAACCCCCCTAATAGTGTTATGCACAGCACCCCCTAATAGTTTAATGCACAGCACCCCCCTAATAGTGTTATACACAGCACCCCCCTAATAGTGTTATACACAGCACCTCCCTAATAGTTTAATACACAGCACCCCCCTAATAGCTTAATACACAGCAACCCCTAATAGTTTAATACACAGCACCCCCCTAATAGTTTAATACACAGCACCCCCCTAATAGCTTAATACACAGCACCCCCTAATAGTTTAATACACAGCACCCCCCAATAGTGTTATACACAGCACCCCTCTAATAGTTTAATACGCAGCACCCCCCTAATAGTGTTATACACAGCACCCCCTAATAGTGTTATACACAGCACCCCCCTAATAGTTTAATACACAGCACCCCCTAATAGTTTAATACATCACCCCCCTAATAGTTTAATACACAGCACCCCCTAATAGTGTTATACACAGCACCCCCCTAATAGTTTAATACACAGCACCCCCCTAATAGTGTTATACACAGCACCCCCCTAATAGTTTAATGCACAGCACCCTCCTAATAGTTTAATGCACGGCACCCCCCTAATAGTTTAATGCACAGAACCCCCCTAATAGTGTTATCCACAGCACCCCCTAATAGTTTAATGCACAGCACCCCCCTAATAGTGTTATACACAGCACCCCCCTAATAGTGTTATACACAGCACCTCCCTAATAGTTTAATACACAGCACCCCCCTAATAGCTTAATACACAGCAACCCCTAATAGTTTAATACACAGCACCCCCCTAATAGTTTAATACACAGCACCCCCCTAATAGCTTAATACACAGCACCCCCTATTAGTTTAATACACAGCACCCCCCAATAGTGTTATACACAGCACCCCTCTAATAGTTTAATACGCAGCACCCCCCCTAATAGTGTTATACACAGCACCCCCTAATAGTGTTATACACAGCACCCCCCTAATAGTGTTATACACAGCACCCCCTAATAGTTTAATACACAGCACCCCCTAATAGTGTTATACACAGCACCCCCCTAATAGTGTTATACACAGCACCCCCCTAATAGTTTAATACACAGCACCCCCCTAATAGTGTTATACACAGCACCCCCCTAATAGTTTAATACACAGCACCCCCCTAATAGTGTTATACACAGCACCCCCCTAATAGTGTTATACACAGCACCCCCCAAATAGTTTAATACACAGCACCCCCCTAATAGTGTTATACACATCACCCCCCTAATAGTGTTATACACAGCACCCCCCTAATAGTGTTATACACAGCACCCCCCTAATAGTTTAATACACAGCACCCCCCTAATAGTGTTATACACAGCACCCCCCTAATAGTTTAATACACAGCACCCCCTAATAGTGTTATACACAGCACCCCCATAATAGTTTAATACACAGCACCCCCTAATAGTTTAATACACAGCACCCCCCTAATAGTGTTATACACAGCACCCCCCTAATAGTGTTCTACACAGCACCCTCTAATAGTTTAATACACAGCACCCCCCTAATAGTGTTATACACAGCACCCCCCTAATAGTTTAATACACAGCACCCCCTAATAGTTTAATACACAGCACCCCCCTAATAGTTTAATACACAGCACCCCCCTAATAGTGTTATACACAGCACCCCCCTAATAGTGTAATACACAGCACCCCCCTAATAGTGTTATACACAGCACCCACCTAATAGTGTTCTACACAGCACCCTCTAATAGTTTAATACACAGCACCCCCCTAATAGTGTTATACACAGCACCCCCCTAATAGTTTAATACACAGCACCCCCTAATAGTTTAATACACAGCACCCCCCTAATAGTTTAATACACAGCACCCCCCTAATAGCTTAATACACAGCAACCCCTAATAGTTTAATACACAGCACCCCCCTAATAGTTTAATACACAGCACCCTCCTAATAGCTTAATACACAGCACCCCCTATTAGTTTAATACACAGCACCCCCCAATAGTGTTATACACAGCACCCCTCTAATAGTTTAATACGCAGCACCCCCCTAATAGTGTTATACACAGCACCCCCTAATAGTGTTATACACAGCACCCCCCTAATAGTGTTATACACAGCACCCCCTAATAGTTTAATACACAGCACCCCCTAATAGTGTTATACACAGCACCCCCCTAATAGTGTTATACACAGCACCCCCCTAATAGTTTAATACACAGCACCCCCCTAATAGTGTTATACACAGCACCCCCCTAATAGTTTAATACACAGCACCCCCCTAATAGTGTTATACACAGCACCCCCCTAATAGTGTTATACACAGCACCCCCCAAATAGTTTAATACACAGCACCCCCCTAATAGTGTTATACACATCACCATCCTAATAGTGTTATACACAGCACCCCCCTAATAGTGTTATACACAGCACCCCCCTAATAGTTTAATACACAGCACCCCCCTAATAGTGTTATACACAGCACCCCCCTAATAGTTTAATACACAGCACCCCCTAATAGTGTTATACACAGCACCCCCCTAATAGTTTAATACACAGCACCCCCTAATAGTTTAATACACAGCACCCCCCTAATAGTGTTATACACAGCACCCCCCTAATAGTGTTCTACACAGCACCCTCTAATAGTTTAATACACAGCACCCCCCTAATAGTGTTATACACAGCACCCCCCTAATAGTTTAATACACAGCACCCCCTAATAGTTTAATACACAGCACCCCCCTAATAGTTTAATACACAGCACCCCCCTAATAGTGTTATACACAGCACCCCCCTAATAGTTTAATACACAGCACCCCCCTAATAGTGTTATACACAGCACCCCCCTAATAGTGTTATACGCAGCACCCCCCTAATAGTTTAATACACAGCACCCCCCTAATAGTGTTATACACAGCACCCCCCTAATAGTGTTATACACAGCACCCCCCTAATAGTGTTATACACAGCACCCCCCCTAATAGTTTAATACACAGCACCCCCCTAATAGTGTTATACACAGCACCCCCCTAATAGTTTAATACACAGCACCCCCCTAATAGTGTTATACACAGCACCCCCCTAATAGTGTTATACACAGCACCCCCCTAATAGTTTAATACACAGCACCCCCCTAATAGTGTTATACACAGCATCCCCCTAATAGTTTAATACACAGCACCCCCTAAAAGTGTTATACACAGCACCCCCCTAATAGTTTAATACACAGCACCCCCCTAATAGTGTTATACACAGCACCCCCCTAATAGTTTAATGCACAGCACCCTCCTAATAGTTTAATGCGCAGCACCCCCCTAATAGTTTAATGCACAGCACCCCCCTAATAGTGTTATGCACAGCACCCCCCTAATAGTTTAATGCACAGCACCCCCCTAATAGTGTTATACACAGCACCCCCCTAATAGTATTATACACAGAACCCCCCTAATAGTTCAATACACAGCACCCCCCTAATAGCTTAATACACAGCACCCCCTAATAGTTTAATACACAGCACCCCCCTAATAGTTTAATACACAGCACCCCCCTAATAGCTTAATACACAGCACCCCCTAATAGTTTAATACACAGCACCCCCCAATAGTGTTATACACAGCACCCCTCTAATAGTTTAATACACAGCACCCCCCTAATAGTGTTATACACAGCACCCCCTAATAGTGTTATACACAGCACCCCCCTAATAGTGTTATACACAGCACCCCCTAATAGTTTAATACACAGCACCCCCTAATAGTGTTATACACAGCACCCCCCTAATAGTGTTATACACAGCACCCCCCTAATAGTTTAATACACAGCACCCCCCTAATAGTGTTATACACAGCACCCCCCTAATAGTTTAATACACAGCACCCCCCTAATAGTGTTATACACAGCACCCCCCTAATAGTGTTATACGCAGCACCCCCCTAATAGTTTAATACACAGCACCCCCCTAATAGTGTTATACACAGCACCCCCCTAATAGTGTTATACACAGCACCCCCCTAATAGTGTTATACACAGCACCCCCCCTAATAGTTTAATACACAGCACCCCCCTAATAGTGTTATACACAGCACCCCCCTAATAGTTTAATACACAGCACCCCCCTAATAGTGTTATACACAGCACCCCCCTAATAGTTTAATACACAGCATCCCCTAATAGTTTAATACACAGCACCCCCCTAATAGTGTTATACACAGCACCCCCCTAATAGTGTTCTACACAGCACCCTCTAATAGTGTTATACACAGCACCCCCCTAATAGTGTTATACACAGCACCCCCCTAATAGTGTTATACACAGCACCCCCCTAATAGTGTTATACACAGCACCCCCCTAATAGTTTAATACACAGCACCCCCCTAATAGCTTAATACACAGCACCCCCTAATAGTTTAATACACAGCACCCCCCTAATAGTTTAATACACAGCACCCCCCTAATAGCTTAATACACAGCACCCCCTAATAGTTTAATACACAGCACCCCCTAATAGTTTAATACACAGCACCCCCCTAATAGTTTAATACACAGCACCCTCTAATAGTGTTATACACAGCACCCCCCTAATAGTTTAATACACAGCACCCCCCTATTAGTGTTATACACAGCACCCCCCTAATAGTTTAATACACAGCACCCCCTAATAGTTTAATACATCACCCCCCTAATAGTTTAATACACAGCACCCCCTAATAGTGTTATACACAGCACCCCCCTAATAGTTTAATACACAGCACCCCCCTAATAGTGTTATACACAGCACCCCCCTAATAGTTTAATGCACAGCACCCTCCTAATAGTTTAATGCACAGCACCCCCCTAATAGTTTAATGCACAGAACCCCCCTAATAGTGTTATGCACAGCACCCCCTAATAGTTTAATGCACAGCACCCCCCTAATAGTGTTATACACAGCACCCCCCTAATAGTGTTATACACAGCACCTCCCTAATAGTTTAATACACAGCACCCCCCTAATAGCTTAATACACAGCAACCCCTAATAGTTTAATACACAGCACCCCCTAATAGTTTAATACACAGCACCCCCCTAATAGCTTAATACACAGCACCCCCTAATAGTTTAATACACAGCACCCCCCAATAGTGTTATACACAGCACCCCTCTAATAGTTTAATACGCAGCACCCCCCTAATAGTGTTATACACAGCACCCCCTAATAGTGTTATACACAGCACCCCCCTAATAGTGTTATACACAGCACCCCCTAATAGTTTAATACACAGCACCCCCTAATAGTGTTATACACAGCACCCCCCTAATAGTGTTATACACAGCACCCCCCTAATAGTTTAATACACAGCACCCCCCTAATAGTGTAATACACAGCACCCCCCCTAATAGTGTTATACACAGCACCCCCCTAATAGTTTAATAAACAGCATCCCCCTAATAGTTTAATACACAGCACCCCCTAAAAGTGTTATACACAGCACCCCCCTAATAGTTTAATACACAGCACCCCCCTAATAGTGTTATACACAGCACCCCCCTAATAGTTTAATGCACAGCACCCTCCTAATAGTTTAATGCACAGCACCCCCCTAATAGTTTAATGCACAGCAACCCCCTAATAGTGTTATGCACAGCACCCCCCTAATAGTTTAATGCACAGCATCCCCCTAATAGTGTTATACACAGCACCCCCCTAATAGTGTTATACACAGAACCCCCCTAATAGTTCAATACACAGCAACCTCCTAATAGCTTAATACACAGCACCCCCTAATAGTTTAATACACAGCACCCCCCTAATAGTTTAATACACAGCACCCCCTAATAGCTTAATACACAGCACCCCCTAATAGTTTAATACACAGCACCCCCCAATAGTGTTATACACAGCACCCCTCTAATAGTTTAATACACAGCACCCCCCTAATAGTGTTATACACAGCACCCCCTAATAGTGTTATACACAGCACCCCCCTAATAGTGTTATACACAGCACCCCCTAATAGTTTAATACACAGCACCCCCTAATAGTGTTATACACAGCACCCCCCTAATAGTGTTATACACAGCACCCCCCTAATAGTTTAATACACAGCACCCCCCTAATAGTGTTATACACAGCACCCCCCTAATAGTTTAATACACAGCACCCCCCTAATAGTGTTATACACAGCACCCCCCTAATAGTGTTATACACAGCACCCCCCTAATAGTTTAATACACAGCACCTCCCTAATAGTGTTATACACAGCACCCCCCTAATAGTGTTATACACAGCACCCCTCTAATAGTGTTATACACAGCACCCCCCCTAATAGTTTAATACACAGCACCCCCCTAATAGTGTTATACACAGCACCCCCCTAATAGTTTAATACACAGCACCCCCCTAATAGTGTTATACACAGCACCCCCCTAATAGTTTAATACACAGCATCCCCTAATAGTTTAATACACAGCACCCCCCTAATAGTGTTATACACAGCACCCCCCTAATAGTGTTCTACACAGCACCCTCTAATAGTGTTATACACAGCACCCCCCTAATAGTGTTATACACAGCACCCCCCTAATAGTGTTATACACAGCACCCCCCTAATAGTGTTATACACAGCACCCCCCTAATAGTTTAATACACAGCACCCCCCTAATAGCTTAATACACAGCACCCCCTAATAGTTTAATACACAGCACCCCCCTAATAGTTTAATACACAGCACCCCCCTAATAGCTTAATACACAGCACCCCCTAATAGTTTAATACACAGCACCCCCTAATAGTTTAATACACAGCACCCCCCTAATAGTTTAATACACAGCACCCTCTAATAGTGTTATACACAGCACCCCCCTAATAGTTTAATACACAGCACCCCCCTATTAGTGTTATACACAGCACCCCCCTAATAGTTTAATACACAGCACCCCCTAATAGTTTAATACATCACCCCCCTAATAGTTTAATACACAGCACCCCCTAATAGTGTTATACACAGCACCCCCCTAATAGTTTAATACACAGCACCCCCCTAATAGTGTTATACACAGCACCCCCCTAATAGTTTAATGCACAGCACCCTCCTAATAGTTTAATGCACAGCACCCCCCTAATAGTTTAATGCACAGAACCCCCCTAATAGTGTTATGCACAGCACCCCCTAATAGTTTAATGCACAGCACCCCCCTAATAGTGTTATACACAGCACCCCCCTAATAGTGTTATACACAGCACCTCCCTAATAGTTTAATACACAGCACCCCCCTAATAGCTTAATACACAGCAACCCCTAATAGTTTAATACACAGCACCCCCCTAATAGTTTAATACACAGCACCCCCCTAATAGCTTAATACACAGCACCCCCTAATAGTTTAATACACAGCACCCCCCAATAGTGTTATACACAGCACCCCTCTAATAGTTTAATACGCAGCACCCCCCTAATAGTGTTATACACAGCACCCCCTAATAGTGTTATACACAGCACCCCCCTAATAGTGTTATACACAGCACCCCCTAATAGTTTAATACACAGCACCCCCTAATAGTGTTATACACAGCACCCCCCTAATAGTGTTATACACAGCACCCCCCTAATAGTTTAATACACAGCACCCCCCTAATAGTGTAATACACAGCACCCCCCCAATAGTGTTATACACAGCACCCCCCTAATAGTTTAATAAACAGCATCCCCCTAATAGTTTAATACACAGCACCCCCTAAAAGTGTTATACACAGCACCCCCCTAATAGTTTAATACACAGCACCCCCCTAATAGTGTTATACACAGCACCCCCCTAATAGTTTAATGCACAGCACCCTCCTAATAGTTTAATGCACAGCACCCCCCTAATAGTTTAATGCACAGCAACCCCCTAATAGTGTTATGCACAGCACCCCCCTAATAGTTTAATGCACAGCATCCCCCTAATAGTGTTATACACAGCACCCCCCTAATAGTGTTATACACAGAACCCCCCTAATAGTTCAATACACAGCACCCTCCTAATAGCTTAATACACAGCACCCCCTAATAGTTTAATACACAGCACCCCCCTAATAGTTTAATACACAGCACCCCCCTAATAGCTTAATACACAGCACCCCCTAATAGTTTAATACACAGCACCCCCCAATAGTGTTATACACAGCACCCCTCTAATAGTTTAATACACAGCACCCCCCTAATAGTGTTATACACAGCACCCCCTAATAGTGTTATACACAGCACCCCCCTAATAGTGTTATACACAGCACCCCCTAATAGTTTAATACACAGCACCCCCTAATAGTGTTATACACAGCACCCCCCTAATAGTGTTATACACAGCACCCCCCTAATAGTTTAATACACAGCACCCCCCTAATAGTGTTATACACAGCACCCCCCTAATAGTTTAATACACAGCACCCCCCTAATAGTGTTATACACAGCACCCCCCTAATAGTGTTATACACAGCACCCCCCTAATAGTTTAATACACAGCACCTCCCTAATAGTGTTATACACAGCACCCCCCTAATAGTGTTATACACAGCACCCCGCTAATAGTGTTATACACAGCACCCCCCTAATAGTTTAATACACAGCACCCCCCTGATAGTGTTATACACAGCACCCCCCTAATAGTTTAATACACAGCACCCCCCTAATAGTGTTATACACAGCACCCCCCTAATAGTTTAATACTCAGCACCCCCCTAATAGTGTTCTACACAGCACCCTCTAATAGTTTAATACACATCACCCCCCTAATAGTTTAATACACAGCACCCCCTAATAGTGTTATACACAGCACCCCCCTAATAGTTTAATACACAGCACCCCCCTAATAGTGTTATACACAGCACCCCCCTAATAGTTTAATGCACAGCACCCTCCTAATAGTTTAATGCACAGCACCCCCCTAATAGTTTAATGCACAGAACCCCCCTAATAGTGTTATCCACAGCACCCCCTAATAGTTTAATGCACAGCACCCCCCTAATAGTGTTATACACAGCACCCCCCTAATAGTGTTATACACAGCACCTCCCTAATAGTTTAATACACAGCACCCCCCTAATAGCTTAATACACAACAACCCCTAATAGTTTAATACACAGCACCCCCCAATAGTGTTATACACAGCACCCCTCTAATAGTTTAATACGCAGCACCCCCCTAATAGTGTTATACACAGCACCCCCTAATAGTGTTATACACAGCACCCCCCTAATAGTGTTATACACAGCACCCCCTAATAGTTTAATACACAGCACCCCCTAATAGTGTTATACACAGCACCCCCCTAATAGTGTTATACACAGCACCCCCCTAATAGTTTAATACACAGCACCCCCCTAATAGTGTTATACACAGCACCCCCCTAATAGTTTAATACACAGCACCCCCCTAATAGTGTTATACACAGCACCCCCCTAATAGTGTTATACACAGCACCCCCCAAATAGTTTAATACACAGCACCCCCCTAATAGTGTTATACACAGCACCCCCCTAATAGTGTTATACACAGCACCCCCCTAATAGTGTTATACACAGCACCCCCCTAATAGTTTAATACACAGCACCCCCCTAATAGTTTAATACACAGCACCCCCTAATAGTGTTATACACAGCACCCCCCTAATAATTTAATACACAGCACCCCCTAATAGTTTAATACACAGCACCCCCCTAATAGTGTTATACACAGCACCCCCCTAATAGTGTTCTACACAGCACCCTCTAATAGTTTAATACACAGCACCCCCCTAATAGTGTTATACACAGCACCCCCCTAATAGTTTAATACACAGCACCCCCTAATAGTTTAATACACAGCACCCCCCTAATAGTTTAATACACAGCACCCCCCTAATAGTGTTATACACAGCACCCCCCTAATAGTGTAATACACAGCACCCCCCTAATAGTGTTATACACAGCACCCACCTAATAGTGTTATACACAGCACCCCCCTAATAGTTTAATACACAGCACCCCCCTAATAGTGTTATACACAGCACCCCCCTAATAGTTTAATACACAGCACCCCCCTAATAGTGTTATACACAGCACCCCCCTAATAGTGTTATACACAGCACCCCCCTAATAGTTTAATACACAGCACCCCCCTAATAGTTTAATACACAGCACCCCCCTAATAGCTTAATACACAGCACCCCCTAATAGTTTAATACACAGCAACCCCCAATAGTGTTATACACAGCACCCCTCTAATAGTTTAATACACAGCACCCCCCTAATAGCTTAATACACAGCACCCCCTAATAGTTTAATACACAGCACCCCCCTAATAGTGTTATACACAGCACCCCCCTAATAGTGTTCTACACAGCACCCTCTTATAGTTTAATACACAACACCCCCTAATAGTGTTATACACAGCACCCCCCTAATAGTTTAATACACAGCACCCCCTAATAGTTTAATACACAGCACCCCCCTAATAGTTTAATAGACAGCACCCCCCTAATAGTTTAATAGACAGCAACCCCCTAATAGTTTAATAGACAGCACACCCCTAATAGTGTTATACACAGCACCCCTCTAATAGTTTAATACACAGCACCCCCCTAATAGTGTAATACACAGCACCCCCCCTAATAGTGTTATACACAGCACCCCCCTAATAGTTTAATAAACAGCATCCCCCTAATAGTTTAATACACAGCACCCCCTAAAAGTGTTATACACAGCACCCCCCTAATAGTTTAATACACAGCACCCCCCTAATAGTGTTATACACAGCACCCCCCTAATAGTTTAATGCACAGCACCCTCCTAATAGTTTAATGCACAGCACCCCCCTAATAGTTTAATGCACAGCACCCCCCTAATAGTGTTATGCACAGCACCCCCCTAATAGTTTAATGCACAGCACCCCCCTAATAGTGTTATACACAGCACCCCCCTAATAGTGTTATACACAGAACCCCCCTAATAGTTCAATACACAGCACCCCCCTAATAGCTTAATACACAGCACCCCCTAATAGTTTAATACACAGCACCCCCCTAATAGTTTAATACACAGCACCCCCCTAATAGCTTAATACACAGCACCCCCTAATAGTTTAATACACAGCACCCCCCAATAGTGTTATACACAGCACCCCTCTAATATTTTAATACACAGCACCCCCCTAATAGTGTTATACACAGCACCCCCTAATAGTGTTATACACAGCACCCCCCTAATAGTGTTATACACAGCACCCCCTAATAGTTTAATACACAGCACCCCCTAATAGTGTTATACACAGCACCCCCCTAATAGTGTTATACACAGCACCCCCCTAATAGTTTAATACACAGCACCCCCCTAATAGTGTTATACACAGCACCCCCCTAATAGTTTAATACACAGCACCCCCCTAATAGTGTTATACACAGCACCCCCCTAATAGTGTTATACACAGCACCCCCCTAATAGTTTAATACACAGCACCCCCCTAATAGTGTTATACACAGCACCCCCCTAATAGTGTTATACACAGCACCCCCCTAATAGTGTTATACACAGCACCCCCCCTAATAGTTTAATACACAGCACCCCCCTAATAGTGTTATACACAGCACCCCCCTAATAGTTTAATACACAGCACCCCCCTAATAGTGTTATACACAGCACCCCCCTAATAGTTTAATACACAGCATCCCCTAATAGTTTAATACACAGCACCCCCCTAATAGTGTTATACACAGCACCCCCCTAATAGTGTTCTACACAGCACCCTCTAATAGTTTAATACACAGCACCCCCTAATAGTGTTATACACAGCACCCCCCTAATAGTTTAATACACAGCACCCCCTAATAGTTTAATACACAGCACCCCCCTAATAGTTTAATACACAGCACCCTCTAATAGTGTTATACACAGCACCCCCCTAATAGTTTAATACACAGCACCCCCCTATTAGTGTTATACACAGCACCCCCCTAATAGTTTAATACACAGCACCCCTAATAGTTTAATACATCACCCCCCTAATAGTTTAATACACTGCACCCCCTAATAGTGTTATACACAGCACCCCCCTAATAGTTTAATACACAGCACCCCCCTAATAGTGTTATACACAGCACCCCCCTAATAGTTTAATGCACAGCACCCTCCTAATAGTTTAATGCACAGCACCCCCCTAATAGTTTAATGCACAGAACCCCCCTAATAGTGTTATGCACAGCACCCCCTAATAGTTTAATGCACAGCACCCCCCTAATAGTGTTATACACAGCACCCCCCTAATAGTGTTATACACAGCACCTCCCTAATAGTTTAATACACAGCACCCCCCTAATAGCTTAATACACAGCAACCCCTAATAGTTTAATACACAGCACCCCCCTAATAGTTTAATACACAGCACCCCCCTAATAGCTTAATACACAGCACCCCCTAATAGTTTAATACACAGCACCCCCCAATAGTGTTATACACAGCACCCCTCTAATAGTTTAATACGCAGCACCCCCCTAATAGTGTTATACACAGCACCCCCTAATAGTGTTATACACAGCACCCCCCTAATAGTTTAATACACAGCACCCCCTAATAGTTTAATACATCACCCCCCTAATAGTTTAATACACAGCACCCCCTAATAGTGTTATACACAGCACCCCCCTAATAGTTTAATACACAGCACCCCCCTAATAGTGTTATACACAGCACCCCCCTAATAGTTTAATGCACAGCACCCTCCTAATAGTTTAATGCACGGCACCCCCCTAATAGTTTAATGCACAGAACCCCCCTAATAGTGTTATCCACAGCACCCCCTAATAGTTTAATGCACAGCACCCCCCTAATAGTGTTATACACAGCACCCCCCTAATAGTGTTATACACAGCACCTCCCTAATAGTTTAATACACAGCACCCCCCTAATAGCTTAATACACAGCAACCCCTAATAGTTTAATACACAGCACCCCCCTAATAGTTTAATACACAGCACCCCCCTAATAGCTTAATACACAGCACCCCCTATTAGTTTAATACACAGCACCCCCCAATAGTGTTATACACAGCACCCCTCTAATAGTTTAATACGCAGCACCCCCCTAATAGTGTTATACACAGCACCCCCTAATAGTGTTATACACAGCACCCCCCTAATAGTGTTATACACAGCACCCCCTAATAGTTTAATACACAGCACCCCCTAATAGTGTTATACACAGCACCCCCCTAATAGTGTTATACACAGCACCCCCCTAATAGTTTAATACACAGCACCCCCCTAATAGTGTTATACACAGCACCCCCCTAATAGTTTAACACACACAGCACCCCCCTAATAGTGTTATACACAGCACCCCCCTAATAGTGTTATACACAGCACCCCCCAAATAGTTTAATACACAGCACCCCCCTAATAGTGTTATACACATCACCCCCCTAATAGTGTTATACACAGCACCCCCCTAATAGTGTTATACACAGCACCCCCCTAATAGTTTAATACACAGCACCCCCCTAATAGTGTTATACACAGCACCCCCCTAATAGTTTAATACACAGCACCCCCTAATAGTGTTATACACAGCACCCCCCTAATAGTTTAATACACAGCACCCCCTAATAGTTTAATACACAGCACCCCCCTAATAGTGTTATACACAGCACCCCCCTAATAGTGTTCTACACAGCACCCTCTAATAGTTTAATACACAGCACCCCCCTAATAGTGTTATACACAGCACCCCCCTAATAGTTTAATACACAGCACCCCCTAATAGTTTAATACACAGCACCCCCCTAATAGTTTAATACACAGCACCCCCCTAATAGTGTTATACACAGCACCCCCCTAATAGTGTAATACACAGCACCCCCCTAATAGTGTTATACACAGCACCCACCTAATAGTGTTCTACACAGCACCCTCTAATAGTTTAATACACAGCACCCCCCTAATAGTGTTATACACAGCACCCCCCTAATAGTTTAATACACAGCACCCCCTAATAGTTTAATACACAGCACCCCCCTAATAGTTTAATACACAGCACCCCCCTAATAGCTTAATACACAGCAACCCCTAATAGTTTAATACACAGCACCCCCCTAATAGTTTAATACACAGCACCCTCCTAATAGCTTAATACACAGCACCCCCTATTAGTTTAATACACAGCACCCCCCAATAGTGTTATACACAGCACCCCTCTAATAGTTTAATACGCAGCACCCCCCTAATAGTGTTATACACAGCACCCCCTAATAGTGTTATACACAGCACCCCCCTAATAGTGTTATACACAGCACCCCCTAATAGTTTAATACACAGCACCCCCTAATAGTGTTATACACAGCACCCCCCTAATAGTGTTATACACAGCACCCCCCTAATAGTTTAATACACAGCACCCCCCTAATAGTGTTATACACAGCACCCCCCTAATAGTTTAATACACAGCACCCCCCTAATAGTGTTATACACAGCACCCCCCTAATAGTGTTATACACAGCACCCCCCAAATAGTTTAATACACAGCACCCCCCTAATAGTGTTATACACATCACCATCCTAATAGTGTTATACACAGCACCCCCCTAATAGTGTTATACACAGCACCCCCCTAATAGTTTAATACACAGCACCCCCCTAATAGTGTTATACACAGCACCCCCCTAATAGTTTAATACACAGCACCCCCTAATAGTGTTATACACAGCACCCCCCTAATAGTTTAATACACAGCACCCCCTAATAGTTTAATACACAGCACCCCCCTAATAGTGTTATACACAGCACCCCCCTAATAGTGTTCTACACAGCACCCTCTAATAGTTTAATACACAGCACCCCCCTAATAGTGTTATACACAGCACCCCCCTAATAGTTTAATACACAGCACCCCCTAATAGTTTAATACACAGCACCCCCCTAATAGTTTAATACACAGCACCCCCCTAATAGTGTTATACACAGCACCCCCCTAATAGTGTTATACACAGCACCCCCCTAATAGTTTAATACACAGCACCCCCTAATAGTTTAATACACAGCACCCCCCTAATAGTTTAATACACAGCACCCCCCTAATAGTGTTATACACAGCACCCCCCTAATAGTTTAATACACAGCACCCCCCTAATAGTGTTATACACAGCACCCCCCTAATAGTGTTATACGCAGCACCCCCCTAATAGTTTAATACACAGCACCCCCCTAATAGTGTTATACACAGCACCCCCCTAATAGTGTTATACACAGCACCCCCCTAATAGTGTTATACACAGCACCCCCCCTAATAGTTTAATACACAGCACCCCCCTAATAGTGTTATACACAGCACCCCCCTAATAGTTTAATACACAGCACCCCCCTAATAGTGTTATACACAGCACCCCCCTAATAGTGTTATACACAGCACCCCCCTAATAGTTTAATACACAGCACCCCCCTAATAGTGTTATACACAGCATCCCCCTAATAGTTTAATACACAGCACCCCCTAAAAGTGTTATACACAGCACCCCCCTAATAGTTTAATACACAGCACCCCCCTAATAGTGTTATACACAGCACCCCCCTAATAGTTTAATGCACAGCACCCTCCTAATAGTTTAATGCGCAGCACCCCCCTAATAGTTTAATGCACAGCACCCCCCTAATAGTGTTATGCACAGCACCCCCCTAATAGTTTAATGCACAGCACCCCCCTAATAGTGTTATACACAGCACCCCCCTAATAGTATTATACACAGAACCCCCCTAATAGTTCAATACACAGCACCCCCCTAATAGCTTAATACACAGCACCCCCTAATAGTTTAATACACAGCACCCCCCTAATAGTTTAATACACAGCACCCCCCTAATAGCTTAATACACAGCACCCCCTAATAGTTTAATACACAGCACCCCCCAATAGTGTTATACACAGCACCCCTCTAATAGTTTAATACACAGCACCCCCCTAATAGTGTTATACACAGCACCCCCTAATAGTGTTATACACAGCACCCCCCTAATAGTGTTATACACAGCACCCCCTAATAGTTTAATACACAGCACCCCCTAATAGTGTTATACACAGCACCCCCCTAATAGTGTTATACACAGCACCCCCCTAATAGTTTAATACACAGCACCCCCCTAATAGTGTTATACACAGCACCCCCCTAATAGTTTAATACACAGCACCCCCCTAATAGTGTTATACACAGCACCCCCCTAATAGTGTTATACGCAGCACCCCCCTAATAGTTTAATACACAGCACCCCCCTAATAGTGTTATACACAGCACCCCCCTAATAGTGTTATACACAGCACCCCCCTAATAGTGTTATACACAGCACCCCCCCTAATAGTTTAATACACAGCACTCCCCTAATAGTGTTATACACAGCACCCCCCTAATAGTTTAATACACAGCACCCCCCTAATAGTGTTATACACAGCACCCCCCTAATAGTTTAATACACAGCATCCCCTAATAGTTTAATACACAGCACCCCCCTAATAGTGTTATACACAGCACCCCCCTAATAGTGTTCTACACAGCACCCTCTAATAGTGTTATACACAGCACCCCCCTAATAGTGTTATACACAGCACCCCCCTAATAGTGTTATACACAGCACCCCCCTAATAGTGTTATACACAGCACCCCCCTAATAGTTTAATACACAGCACCCCCCTAATAGCTTAATACACAGCACCCCCTAATAGTTTAATACACAGCACCCCCCTAATAGTTTAATACACAGCACCCCCCTAATAGCTTAATACACAGCACCCCCTAATAGTTTAATACACAGCACCCCCTAATAGTTTAATACACAGCACCCCCCTAATAGTTTAATACACAGCACCCTCTAATAGTGTTATACACAGCACCCCCCTAATAGTTTAATACACAGCACCCCCCTATTAGTGTTATACACAGCACCCCCCTAATAGTTTAATACACAGCACCCCCTAATAGTTTAATACATCACCCCCCTAATAGTTTAATACACAGCACCCCCTAATAGTGTTATACACAGCACCCCCCTAATAGTTTAATACACAGCACCCCCCTAATAGTGTTATACACAGCACCCCCCTAATAGTTTAATGCACAGCACCCTCCTAATAGTTTAATGCACAGCACCCCCCTAATAGTTTAATGCACAGAACCCCCCTAATAGTGTTATGCACAGCACCCCCTAATAGTTTAATGCACAGCACCCCCCTAATAGTGTTATACACAGCACCCCCCTAATAGTGTTATACACAGCACCTCCCTAATAGTTTAATACACAGCACCCCCCTAATAGCTTAATACACAGCAACCCCTAATAGTTTAATACACAGCACCCCCTAATAGTTTAATACACAGCACCCCCCTAATAGCTTAATACACAGCACCCCCTAATAGTTTAATACACAGCACCCCCCAATAGTGTTATACACAGCACCCCTCTAATAGTTTAATACGCAGCACCCCCCTAATAGTGTTATACACAGCACCCCCTAATAGTGTTATACACAGCACCCCCCTAATAGTGTTATACACAGCACCCCCTAATAGTTTAATACACAGCACCCCCTAATAGTGTTATACACAGCACCCCCCTAATAGTGTTATACACAGCACCCCCCTAATAGTTTAATACACAGCACCCCCCTAATAGTGTAATACACAGCACCCCCCCTAATAGTGTTATACACAGCACCCCCCTAATAGTTTAATAAACAGCATCCCCCTAATAGTTTAATACACAGCACCCCCTAAAAGTGTTATACACAGCACCCCCCTAATAGTTTAATACACAGCACCCCCCTAATAGTGTTATACACAGCACCCCCCTAATAGTTTAATGCACAGCACCCTCCTAATAGTTTAATGCACAGCACCCCCCTAATAGTTTAATGCACAGCAACCCCCTAATAGTGTTATGCACAGCACCCCCCTAATAGTTTAATGCACAGCATCCCCCTAATAGTGTTATACACAGCACCCCCCTAATAGTGTTATACACAGAACCCCCCTAATAGTTCAATACACAGCAACCTCCTAATAGCTTAATACACAGCACCCCCTAATAGTTTAATACACAGCACCCCCCTAATAGTTTAATACACAGCACCCCCTAATAGCTTAATACACAGCACCCCCTAATAGTTTAATACACAGCACCCCCCAATAGTGTTATACACAGCACCCCTCTAATAGTTTAATACACAGCACCCCCCTAATAGTGTTATACACAGCACCCCCTAATAGTGTTATACACAGCACCCCCCTAATAGTGTTATACACAGCACCCCCTAATAGTTTAATACACAGCACCCCCTAATAGTGTTATACACAGCACCCCCCTAATAGTGTTATACACAGCACCCCCCTAATAGTTTAATACACAGCACCCCCCTAATAGTGTTATACACAGCACCCCCCTAATAGTTTAATACACAGCACCCCCCTAATAGTGTTATACACAGCACCCCCCTAATAGTGTTATACACAGCACCCCCCTAATAGTTTAATACACAGCACCTCCCTAATAGTGTTATACACAGCACCCCCCTAATAGTGTTATACACAGCACCCCCCTAATAGTGTTATACACAGCACCCCCCCTAATAGTTTAATACACAGCACCCCCCTAATAGTGTTATACACAGCACCCCCCTAATAGTTTAATACACAGCACCCCCCTAATAGTGTTATACACAGCACCCCCCTAATAGTTTAATACACAGCATCCCCTAATAGTTTAATACACAGCACCCCCCTAATAGTGTTATACACAGCACCCCCCTAATAGTGTTCTACACAGCACCCTCTAATAGTGTTATACACAGCACCCCCCTAATAGTGTTATACACAGCACCCCCCTAATAGTGTTATACACAGCACCCCCCTAATAGTGTTATACACAGCACCCCCCTAATAGTTTAATACACAGCACCCCCCTAATAGCTTAATACACAGCACCCCCTAATAGTTTAATACACAGCACCCCCCTAATAGTTTAATACACAGCACCCCCCTAATAGCTTAATACACAGCACCCCCTAATAGTTTAATACACAGCACCCCCTAATAGTTTAATACACAGCACCCCCCTAATAGTTTAATACACAGCACCCTCTAATAGTGTTATACACAGCACCCCCCTAATAGTTTAATACACAGCACCCCCCTATTAGTGTTATACACAGCACCCCCCTAATAGTTTAATACACAGCACCCCCTAATAGTTTAATACATCACCCCCCTAATAGTTTAATACACAGCACCCCCTAATAGTGTTATACACAGCACCCCCCTAATAGTTTAATACACAGCACCCCCCTAATAGTGTTATACACAGCACCCCCCTAATAGTTTAATGCACAGCACCCTCCTAATAGTTTAATGCACAGCACCCCCCTAATAGTTTAATGCACAGAACCCCCCTAATAGTGTTATGCACAGCACCCCCTAATAGTTTAATGCACAGCACCCCCCTAATAGTGTTATACACAGCACCCCCCTAATAGTGTTATACACAGCACCTCCCTAATAGTTTAATACACAGCACCCCCCTAATAGCTTAATACACAGCAACCCCTAATAGTTTAATACACAGCACCCCCCTAATAGTTTAATACACAGCACCCCCCTAATAGCTTAATACACAGCACCCCCTAATAGTTTAATACACAGCACCCCCCAATAGTGTTATACACAGCACCCCTCTAATAGTTTAATACGCAGCACCCCCCTAATAGTGTTATACACAGCACCCCCTAATAGTGTTATACACAACACCCCCCTAATAGTGTTATACACAGCACCCCCTAATAGTTTAATACACAGCACCCCCTAATAGTGTTATACACAGCACCCCCCTAATAGTGTTATACACAGCACCCCCCTAATAGTTTAATACACAGCACCCCCCTAATAGTGTAATACACAGCACCCCCCCAATAGTGTTATACACAGCACCCCCCTAATAGTTTAATAAACAGCATCCCCCTAATAGTTTAATACACAGCACCCCCTAAAAGTGTTATACACAGCACCCCCCTAATAGTTTAATACACAGCACCCCCCTAATAGTGTTATACACAGCACCCCCCTAATAGTTTAATGCACAGCACCCTCCTAATAGTTTAATGCACAGCACCCCCCTAATAGTTTAATGCACAGCAACCCCCTAATAGTGTTATGCACAGCACCCCCCTAATAGTTTAATGCACAGCATCCCCCTAATAGTGTTATACACAGCACCCCCCTAATAGTGTTATACACAGAACCCCCCTAATAGTTCAATACACAGCACCCTCCTAATAGCTTAATACACAGCACCCCCTAATAGTTTAATACACAGCACCCCCCTAATAGTTTAATACACAGCACCCCCCTAATAGCTTAATACACAGCACCCCCTAATAGTTTAATACACAGCACCCCCCAATAGTGTTATACACAGCACCCCTCTAATAGTTTAATACACAGCACCCCCCTAATAGTGTTATACACAGCACCCCCTAATAGTGTTATACACAGCACCCCCCTAATAGTGTTATACACAGCACCCCCTAATAGTTTAATACACAGCACCCCCTAATAGTGTTATACACAGCACCCCCCTAATAGTGTTATACACAGCACCCCCCTAATAGTTTAATACACAGCACCCCCCTAATAGTGTTATACACAGCACCCCCCTAATAGTTTAATACACAGCACCCCCCTAATAGTGTTATACACAGCACCCCCCCTAATAGTGTTATACACAGCACCCCCCTAATAGTTTAATACACAGCACCTCCCTAATAGTGTTATACACAGCACCCCCCTAATAGTGTTATACACAGCACCCCGCTAATAGTGTTATACACAGCACCCCCCTAATAGTTTAATACACAGCACCCCCCTGATAGTGTTATACACAGCACCCCCCTAATAGTTTAATACACAGCACCCCCCTAATAGTGTTATACACAGCACCCCCCTAATAGTTTAATACTCAGCACCCCCCTAATAGTGTTCTACACAGCACCCTCTAATAGTTTAATACACATCACCCCCCTAATAGTTTAATACACAGCACCCCCTAATAGTGTTATACACAGCACCCCCCTAATAGTTTAATACACAGCACCCCCCTAATAGTGTTATACACAGCACCCCCCTAATAGTTTAATGCACAGCACCCTCCTAATAGTTTAATGCACAGCACCCCCCTAATAGTTTAATGCACAGAACCCCCCTAATAGTGTTATCCACAGCACCCCCTAATAGTTTAATGCACAGCACCCCCTAATAGTGTTATACACAGCACCCCCCTAATAGTGTTATACACAGCACCTCCCTAATAGTTTAATACACAGCACCCCCCTAATAGCTTAATACACAACAACCCCTAATAGTTTAATACACAGCACCCCCCAATAGTGTTATACACAGCACCCCCCCTAATAGTTTAATACACAGCACCCCCCTAATAGTGTTATACACAGCACCCCCCTAATAGTTTAATACACAGCACCCCCCTAATAGTGTTATACACAGCACCCCCCTAATAGTGTTATACACAGCACCCCCCTAATAGTTTAATACACAGCACCCCCCTAATAGTGTTATACACAGCATCCCCCTAATAGTTTAATACACAGCACCCCCTAAAAGTGTTATACACAGCACCCCCCTAATAGTTTAATACACAGCACCCCCCTAATAGTGTTATACACAGCACCCCCCTAATAGTTTAATGCACAGCACCCTCCTAATAGTTTAATGCGCAGCACCCCCCTAATAGTTTAATGCACAGCACCCCCCTAATAGTGTTATGCACAGCACCCCCCTAATAGTTTAATGCACAGCACCCCCCTAATAGTGTTATACACAGCACCCCCCTAATAGTATTATACACAGAACCCCCCTAATAGTTCAATACACAGCACCCCCCTAATAGCTTAATACACAGCACCCCCTAATAGTTTAATACACAGCACCCCCCTAATAGTTTAATACACAGCACCCCCCTAATAGCTTAATACACAGCACCCCCTAATAGTTTAATACACAGCACCCCCCAATAGTGTTATACACAGCACCTACCCTCTAATAGTTTAATACACAGCACCCCCCTAATAGTGTTATACACAGCACCCCCTAATAGTGTTATACACAGCACCCCCCTAATAGTGTTATACACAGCACCCCCTAATAGTTTAATACACAGCACCCCCTAATAGTGTTATACACAGCACCCCCCTAATAGTGTTATACACAGCACCCCCCTAATAGTTTAATACACAGCACCCCCCTAATAGTGTTATACACAGCACCCCCCCTAATAGTTTAATACACAGCACCCCCCTAATAGTGTTATACACAGCACCCCCCTAATAGTGTTATACGCAGCACCCCCCTAATAGTTTAATACACAGCACCCCCCTAATAGTGTTATACACAGCACCCCCCTAATAGTGTTATACACAGCACCCCCCTAATAGTGTTATACACAGCACCCCCCCTAATAGTTTAATACACAGCACCCCCCTAATAGTGTTATACACAGCACCCCCCTAATAGTTTAATACACAGCACCCCCCTAATAGTGTTATACACAGCACCCCCCTAATAGTTTAATACACAGCATCCCCTAATAGTTTAATACACAGCACCCCCCTAATAGTGTTATACACAGCACCCCCCTAATAGTGTTCTACACAGCACCCTCTAATAGTGTTATACACAGCACCCCCCTAATAGTGTTATACACAGCACCCCCCTAATAGTGTTATACACAGCACCCCCCTAATAGTGTTATACACAGCACCCCCCTAATAGTTTAATACACAGCACCCCCCTAATAGCTTAATACACAGCACCCCCTAATAGTTTAATACACAGCACCCCCCTAATAGTTTAATACACAGCACCCCCCTAATAGCTTAATACACAGCACCCCCTAATAGTTTAATACACAGCACCCCCTAATAGTTTAATACACAGCACCCCCCTAATAGTTTAATACACAGCACCCTCTAATAGTGTTATACACAGCACCCCCCTAATAGTTTAATACACAGCACCCCCCTATTAGTGTTATACACAGCACCCCCCTAATAGTTTAATACACAGCACCCCCTAATAGTTTAATACATCACCCCCCTAATAGTTTAATACACAGCACCCCCTAATAGTGTTATACACAGCACCCCCCTAATAGTTTAATACACAGCACCCCCCTAATAGTGTTATACACAGCACCCCCCTAATAGTTTAATGCACAGCACCCTCCTAATAGTTTAATGCACAGCACCCCCCTAATAGTTTAATGCACAGAACCCCCCTAATAGTGTTATGCACAGCACCCCCTAATAGTTTAATGCACAGCACCCCCCTAATAGTGTTATACACAGCACCCCCCTAATAGTGTTATACACAGCACCTCCCTAATAGTTTAATACACAGCACCCCCCTAATAGCTTAATACACAGCAACCCTAATAGTTTAATACACAGCACCCCCTAATAGTTTAATACACAGCACCCCCCTAATAGCTTAATACACAGCACCCCCTAATAGTTTAATACACAGCACCCCCCAATAGTGTTATACACAGCACCCCTCTAATAGTTTAATACGCAGCACCCCCCTAATAGTGTTATACACAGCACCCCCTAATAGTGTTATACACAGCACCCCCCTAATAGTGTTATACACAGCACCCCCTAATAGTTTAATACACAGCACCCCCTAATAGTGTTATACACAGCACCCCCCTAATAGTGTTATACACAGCACCCCCCTAATAGTGTTATACACAGCACCCCCCTAATAGTTTAATACACAGCACCCCCCTAATAGTGTAATACACAGCACCCCCCCTAATAGTGTTATACACAGCACCCCCCTAATAGTTTAATAAACAGCATCCCCCTAATAGTTTAATACACAGCACCCCCTAAAAGTGTTATACACAGCACCCCCCTAATAGTTTAATACACAGCACCCCCCTAATAGTGTTATACACAGCACCCCCCTAATAGTTTAATGCACAGCACCCTCCTAATAGTTTAATGCACAGCACCCCCTAATAGTTTAATGCACAGCAACCCCCTAATAGTGTTATGCACAGCACCCCCCTAATAGTTTAATGCACAGCATCCCCCTAATAGTGTTATACACAGCACCCCCCTAATAGTGTTATACACAGAACCCCCCTAATAGTTCAATACACAGCAACCTCCTAATAGCTTAATACACAGCACCCCCTAATAGTTTAATACACAGCACCCCCCTAATAGTTTAATACACAGCACCCCCTAATAGCTTAATACACAGCACCCCCTAATAGTTTAATACACAGCACCCCCCAATAGTGTTATACACAGCACCCCTCTAATAGTTTAATACACAGCACCCCCCTAATAGTGTTATACACAGCACCCCCTAATAGTGTTATACACAGCACCCCCCTAATAGTGTTATACACAGCACCCCCTAATAGTTTAATACACAGCACCCCCTAATAGTGTTATACACAGCACCCCCCTAATAGTGTTATACACAGCACCCCCCTAATAGTTTAATACACAGCACCCCCCTAATAGTGTTATACACAGCACCCCCTAATAGTTTAATACACAGCACCCCCCTAATAGTGTTATACACAGCACCCCCCTAATAGTGTTATACACAGCACCCCCCTAATAGTTTAATACACAGCACCTCCCTAATAGTGTTATACACAGCACCCCCCTAATAGTGTTATACACAGCAACCCCCTAATAGTGTTATACACAGCACCCCCCCTAATAGTTTAATACACAGCACCCCCCTAATAGTGTTATACACAGCACCCCCCTAATAGTTTAATACACAGCACCCCCCTAATAGTGTTATACACAGCACCCCCCTAATAGTTTAATACACAGCATCCCCTAATAGTTTAATACACAGCACCCCCCTAATAGTGTTATACACAGCACCCCCCTAATAGTGTTCTACACAGCACCCTCTAATAGTGTTATACACAGCACCCCCCTAATAGTGTTATACACAGCACCCCCCTAATAGTGTTATACACAGCACCCCCCTAATAGTGTTATACACAGCACCCCCCTAATAGTTTAATACACAGCACCCCCCTAATAGCTTAATACACAGCACCCCCTAATAGTTTAATACACAGCACCCCCCTAATAGTTTAATACACAGCACCCCCCTAATAGCTTAATACACAGCACCCCCTAATAGTTTAATACACAGCACCCCCTAATAGTTTAATACACAGCACCCCCCTAATAGTTTAATACACAGCACCCTCTAATAGTGTTATACACAGCACCCCCCTAATAGTTTAATACACAGCACCCCCCTATTAGTGTTATACACAGCACCCCCCTAATAGTTTAATACACAGCACCCCCTAATAGTTTAATACATCACCCCCCTAATAGTTTAATACACAGCACCCCCTAATAGTGTTATACACAGCACCCCCCTAATAGTTTAATACACAGCACCCCCCTAATAGTGTTATACACAGCACCCCCCTAATAGTTTAATGCACAGCACCCTCCTAATAGTTTAATGCACAGCACCCCCCTAATAGTTTAATGCACAGAACCCCCCTAATAGTGTTATGCACAGCACCCCCTAATAGTTTAATGCACAGCACCCCCCTAATAGTGTTATACACAGCACCCCCCTAATAGTGTTATACACAGCACCTCCCTAATAGTTTAATACACAGCACCCCCCTAATAGCTTAATACACAGCAACCCCTAATAGTTTAATACACAGCACCCCCCTAATAGTTTAATACACAGCACCCCCCTAATAGCTTAATACACAGCACCCCCTAATAGTTTAATACACAGCACCCCCCAATAGTGTTATACACAGCACCCCTCTAATAGTTTAATACGCAGCACCCCCCTAATAGTGTTATACACAGCACCCCCTAATAGTGTTATACACAGCACCCCCCTAATAGTGTTATACACAGCACCCCCTAATAGTTTAATACACAGCACCCCCTAATAGTGTTATACACAGCACCCCCCCTAATAGTGTTATACACAGCACCCCCCTAATAGTTTAATACACAGCACCCCCCTAATAGTGTAATACACAGCACCCCCCCAATAGTGTTATACACAGCACA